>NC_143513.1:57413097-57713097 GCF_031878675.1 Megascapheus bottae | reverse complement strand
CCAACAAGTCAACTATCAATACAAGAACCAATGTGAACACTATTAAAGTTTTAGCAAATTTAAAATCATCAGCAAATACGGTACATCTCTATAGTTTGTTCTCATTTATGATATATGTCTCTATCTACATAGATACACAGATACATATTTATAAAGACATATCATCTTTAAGTACTTCACCAAAGGATTAATGTCACCCCTTCCAATATTCTCACCCATCATTCCCCACCCACCTCTTCTCTGCCTCTGTATCGATAGGATACACTGAGTATATTATTACATTCTGCATATCACCCCCCCCACACACACATAATTTTAAAGATTGACTGTCTATGAAGATGTTCAGAACTCAGAATACTCCTAACCTGGTATAATTCCCTCAATGGAAAAGAGGGAAACTATGTGGCAGAACAATAATTTCTAAAAGTATTTTTCATTTATACCATGTTAGAATTTAGCCTTTGCTCTGTGAAAGTGACTCTTATGTAGGGCTTAGGTTAACTCTGAACTATATCAGAAAAAATAGCATCATGATTATTTAAATAAAAAATAATTCCTGGCATGGATGCAAGGTCTATTAATGTACAACTTCTTGACACATAGGTGACATTGAAGCTCATACCAACTTTTTAGGAAATGGGCATTTATCAAAAACACTATTAACTACTGTGTGAAAAATAAATACAACCATACAAATGCTAAGTCAAAGTTTTACCTCATCATTAGGACAAATTACCCCATACCAGAAATAGTAGAAGGATAAGCATTAACTATACATTAAATGCTCAGAGGAATAACATTTAAATAATTATAAACAATTTTCTGTTGTTTCACAAATATTCCTGGAATCTAGTTTGTGAACTCATGTGAAAATTGTAATTTTCCCCTCTTCTCTGAACTCATATGAGATCCTGTGAAATGCTTTGATTGTGGAATGTGAGAAGTTCCTGCAAGATGTATGTGAATCACTGTATTCTTTCTGTGCTGTAAAAGCAACATGCTAAAATGAAGATTCTGACAACCTACTTTTCTCACTAATTACAATTGGTAGAGGAAGCTAACAATCAGAATGAGGACTGGAACCTGACTCAGAAAGAAATGATTGTTCAAAACAACTTTGAGAGACCACCTCACTCCAATTAGAATGGCCATGATCAAGAAATCTAATAACAACAGATGCTGCCAGGGATGTGGCCAGGAGGAATCCTTACTACACTGTTGGTGGGAGTGCAAACTCATTCAACCACTATGGAAAGCAGTATGGCAGTTCCTCAAAAGACTAAACATAGAGCTCCCCTATGACCCAGCAATTTCACTTCTTGGCATTTACCCAAACGCCCAAAAACAAGGACATACTAACCCCACTAAGCACAATGATGCTCATTGCAGCACTATTTACCATAACAAAGATATGGAACCAACCTAGATGCCCCTCAGTAAATGACTGGATCAAGAAGGCCTGGTACTTATACACAATGGAGTTCTATGCAACCATCAGAAAGAATGCCTTGCTCTATCTTCTGTGATTGTTGTTCTTAATGTACTATGTTATTTATCTTCTCTTTTGTTGCCCTTTGGTCAATCTCACATTGTTACTGTATCTGACTTTGTTACCTGGCATATTGTATATATGTTTATTTGTTTATTTGAAATAGGAAAGAGAAGGGGAAAGATCAAGATGATTGGGAGGGGATGGGGGAGGAAAATGGTGACAAAAAAATATGAAAAGGAGTATCAATGTGTGAGAATTAATGCCTGGTGAATGTAACTGTAGCCCCTCTATAATATTACCCTGACTATAATAAAAATAAATTAAATAAATAATTGTTGAATAAAATCAAGATATTCTGACCAATGCTCTAACTTTAATAGATTCATGTTGTAGGAATTTTTAGGGTAAACTAAAACACAAAAATGCTCAATCCCCAAAGAATTTATGATATTACTCTGATAGATTATACTTTTTGAAGTACCAAAAAGCAAATTTTAAATTGAACTGGAATATAGTGGAATGGAGCTGGAGGTAGAGAGTTGTATTTCTCCATCTATTCTATTTATTTGTCTATCTATCTATCTATCTATCTATCTATCTATCTATCTATCTATCTTCTATATACTGTGTGCTAATGCTGAGACCTGAACCTGGGGCTTGGGGCCTGTGCTTTAGCTTTCTTTACTGGAGTATAATACTTTATCACTTTAGCCATTGCCAAACTTGTGGATTTTGATGGTTTATTGTAGGTAAGAGTTTCTTGGATATGTATTCCCAGGCTGATTTCAAACAGTGACCTCAGATTTCACCCTCCTGAGTAGCTAGGGTTATAGGCATGAGCCACAGGCATCTGGCTGTCAAGTAAATTTGAAATAGATTTTCAAGAACATATCATAGTTATTTTTTTCTCAAAGTTATTTGATCTAAGAATATATTTAATCTTATCTTAATGAACAGCAATGCCTTCTTAATACTGTAGAATACATGTTATGCATTAGCACACACGGAGGAAAGAAAAGAGAAACATTAGTTGAAAGCTGACCATAAGCCAGAAAATATGCAAGTTCTTTAAATTTAAGTCAGTTGCAACAATGTCAACTGGCTTTTGGAGACCAAGTCAAACATAAATGGTACAATACAATGTACAATTTAAATATTAAAAATAAAACTTTTGCTTTTCCAAACTTTCCTATTTGGAATGCACCTTATAGAAATTAAATTATTTTCTAAATGTTCTTGAATACTTAAAACTTTATCTACTTCCAAATTTCAAATTCATCATTTGTATATTCTTGATACACTAATGAGTCTTTGGAATTTATAGTAGCATTAAGAAACTTGCTATTTACCTGTGAGCTCTATTATTTCTGAAATATTTGTGCTCCCTTAGCTGAAGACTGTCAACTAAAAATGGAAATAGAATCCAATGTTCAAAAATTATTGAACCTATAGAGAAAAATTATAGAACCTATTTATTTCCTAGGTCATCTCCATCTAGATGGCCTAGTCCTAAGAATTTTTTTCTAAGTATATTTTTAGAAAAATATGTCCTAAGTATTTTTTTTAGAAAAATGGCTATTGAAAATATTTGGAGTTCTTTTTCATTTTGTGTTTGTGTTTTTTTTTTTAATTTTTGGTCAGTTGTCGGGCTTTAACTCAGGAGTAGAGCACTGTCCTTGAGCTATTTCACTCAATGCAGGAACTCTATCATTTGAGCCACAACTCCACTTCTGGTTTTCTGATGGTTGGACTTCCTACACAGGCTGGCTTTAAATCATGATGCTCAGATTTCAGCCTCCTGAGTAGCCATGAATACAGATGTGGGTCACTGGCACTTGAATTATAAGAGCTTTCCATAAAGATTTGTGTCCTTTTTGTATAAGGAAAAGCTCTTCCTGAGCATACAAGTAATGCCGCAACTCACATCAAGGAACTAGGAAAAAGCTTCTTCCCTAGTCAGCTGTTCTGAGTTTGTTTTACAAGCGCTCTGCCAGGGGAACACTGGCCTTCTCTCAGAACCTTACACTCCTGACCAACAAGGAAAAATGATCCTTCTTTAAGGAAATGTGAACCTCTTTCCAGTTCTCATCTTCTTCAGAAACATATGTGAAAGATTAATTTCTTAGGCATCTGAAGAAATTATTTTTCACTCGGTAATAAACATGCAATGTGTCAATATCAAGATTGGGTTAGTTCAAGAAATTGCAAGATTATTTGCTCTGCCCCACATATCCAGGGATTTTTAAAATAAGTATTTTGTAAATCTCTTATACAACTTGCTATGAGGACTAAATCCATTGTTGTAAAATATTCTTTCATGGAATTGAACGACTTAACCTGTCACAAAAGGTTATAGGTATGCCAGGATGCTGAATTCTTCAAACCCCAGGCTAATGGGGCCATAGGCAGTCAAGTCCTTGAGGTCAATCACCACTGACAACAACTTAACCCAAGATGCTCTCCAAACACAGCAACTTTCTCTGTGTACTGTCCCATGGATGGTAGTTCATCAAAGAAGTAGTTGTTGAATAAAAGAAAGTTCAGGGTAACAGCATGGTTACATAGCAGTGGTATGACATACTCACTACTCCAGATGTAATGGGCTGGAGAAACACAATAGAAGACTACTCTCATGTGGGTTAAATTAGAGAACAGTTTGCAAAGAACTGCTCCAGCAATTTTTCTATGTCTCAAATAAATAATTCTCACTAGTTCTTTACTGCTCACTATGTAGTAGAAATCAAGAAGTTATGATTTGTAGAGGTCCCCTGAGGCTAAAGCCAAGGTCAAATAGCTCACCTAAACTGACAGAACACATTTTTTTCCTGGGCAGATATTTGTCTTAGTTTATGAGCATCATATCTACTTGGACTGCAATTATGTAAATATAAAATAATTTTTTTATGAAACAATGAAGCTCAACTTGTCAACTTGACTGTAAAAAATAAAAATTTGTTAGTAATTAATTTTTCTGTGGGAGAAAATAAATAACAAAAGTCTTCAGGATTATTTATATTTATACAAGATTTCATGTAACCTTAGCTTAATTTTCTCAGGTCTGAGTTTATCATTAGATTACAAAGCCAACAAACTCTAAATGTTGTTACAAGAGTTGGTTGCAATTGTTTACTTTCTTAAAGGCTATAGTATGACAAAGAGATTAAATAAAAACATTCAAGTGGTGCTGACGCTCAAGTGGTAGAGCTCCAGCCTTGAGAAAGTCCAAGGACAAGGCTCAGGCCCTGAGCTCAAGCCCAGGACTGGCAAAAAAAAAAAAAAAAAAAATTCTGTTTAAATTATATTAGTAGTTTCACAGTCATCAAAAAGAAAAAAAACTGCATTCTACTTGAAATATGAAAGACATAATTTACAAACCACAATCCTAAGGAATAATATATCTTATTTTATTTAATATATATATATAAATTATTCATGCTACAGTTTGTTTCTTAGAGAGCTCACAGAAGCCGAACATAGTAAGAGAGAAATTGCCCGCTGTAATTTATTGCCCAAGAACCCTTCTGTGGGTCCCCGGTGTAACTTAGTAAAACATAAGCCTTAAAATCAAGATGAGGAAACAGGGCAAATCTTAAGAAAATTACTCAAGCATTTATTTACTTACCTTTAGCATACAAATAACAATACCCACCATAGAGCTATTTAAAATAATTAGTAAGTCATATAAAATACATAAAAGATTACCTGACATACTGCTAGCTCTACCTAGGGTTGATTATTTTTAGCATTCACTGTTACTACAAGTCCACAATCCACTATGTGCAATGATTGGAAGCTGTACTAAACCTACAGATACAGAATGGCTAAAATTACATTGCAATCTAACTCAATTTCCTTTAGTTCTGATTTCCTCGATTGTTACATAATGTCCTTTTGTGTTTCAGGATATGTTACATTTTATCCTTAAGCATCTTTGGACTCATCTTGGCTGTGACAGTATGATAAATTTGCAAACTGTCAAGGCTGCTTTTGATCTTGAGTATTTTGAAAGATATTTGTCAAGTATTTTGTGAAATGTTCCTTGATTGAGATATATCTGTCATTTACCTCATGATTAAAACTGAGCAATTGATTTTATGGTCGGAGAAGATAATAGAGTTTATACAACTGTTGATACTGGGTCTAAATGAGGAAGAATTTGTCAGTTTTCTCTACTGTGAAGTTGCTCCCTGCTTTTACTCTTTGTAAAAGCTCACTCTACACCACCTACACTCTTGGTAAGGAAGTTATTAGAAACAGTCCTCAGATAAGGAGCAAGAAATTATTTTCATTAATATTGAAATATCTGCATAAATTTGTTAAGCCTATTAAAATGAATATCTATTCATTTTTGGTTTCTAGGTTCCAACTTTGGTACGTAGGTTATCATGCATGCTTTATATACTGTGTTATTTTGTGCCATTACCAGATCTCCACATTGTATATTTTCTGTTCCAGTCATATTGCTAGTCTCATCCCCCTCCTAATAATTAATGATACATTTTTAATGGTATTAGATACTTAGACACAGGCACTAAGTGTATTTAATGCTGTTAAGCCCTCTCAGCTGGCACAACAAGGAAATGCATGTGTGTATGCAAACACAGATACATATATGTCTTACAACTATTTCTACATGTAACCATCTGTATCTGCATTAAATTAAACTGAAGCTTCTGTGTCACTGCTTTGGTTATTACCTTTCCTTATTTAAGGGAATACATTCTAAGATTATTTTTTTGGTTAACACTTTATGTTGGAGATATGTTTGTTTATATGTTACAAATGTTACATGGAAATATGTAGCATGTTGGAAATAAATCATTATTTAGCTTAAAACTTCTTGAAATTTCCCTTCAAAACAACTTTTAGAACTAAACTTTACCCAGAATACAACTTAATTATAATTGAAGGAAACTAGGAAAGTTTATAGTAAGAATGTGTGCAACAGTAATACCAAAAGTACATGTCAATTTGTTGGTATTTGTGAGCACTTCATAAAGACAAATTTATTAAAAACATGCTCAACCCTCTACTTGCCCTAAACAATGAAAACAAAACACTTGTTTAGGTCTTACTTTGTTACAACTTTGTATCCCCTAATCATTTAAATAGTCGAAGAAGCAATTTTTTTGTAAATTTAAGTGTTAAAGACATTTGAACCATTTATTTGTCAAATATCCCTTTGACCCTCTTACTTTTTATTTTCTAGTCTTTACACCTTATACCTAATTCTCCTGGTTATTCAACTTAGGACAAACATATAATAAAATAGGGAACTGCATTAGATGACATACACTCCAGAATAAAAGTACTAAAATAATTCATTGTAATAAACTTTGATAAATCTACGTAAAAGGAAAATTCATAAAGTTCCTTTTTAAAGTGCCACTTTATTTTGGAACCAAAACTTTAAAATTCATAAACAGGGCCCATATTCCTTAGCACTTTTAGTAAGCACCATTTGTTTGGACTTTTAAAGCTACAATCATATATAATCTTTATGAGATAAAAAAATCTTGTGTTCACTAAGGAATAATGTTAGCTCATGATCTTACAATGTTAGAAAACAATGCACAGATTATCCTGTAATAAAAATATAGCCAAATTAGACTGCATGAATAATTCATTATAACAGGTTAGTTATTCTATCAGTTCTATAAAATTTCTTTTGTACAAATGACTGTTATGGACTCATTAGTTCATACAAATTCTTGGGAAGATACCTGGAAACCTTTTTTTCCCCAACAGTTTCATTCTAAGATTCATTTTTAGCAATCAATTAAAATCTATAGTCTTCTGACATTTTTCTTAAATAAAAGCTTTGGGTATATTTTTTTACCATATAAATAACATACTATGCAGTCACAGTCCATATTTATATTGTACACGTTGAATATTTTTACCTGAAATAGGGGGAAAAGATTTGAATTTTGGATTTGTTTATATATTTTGGGAAGGAGGTGAAAACCTAAATCCTTTTTATATTTTAATTTGTGAAGGAAGTTTGACCTCAAGGTCCCATTTGTGTAAGTGAATGTTTTATGTCTTGAGTTTTACCTCCACTCATAAACACAAACTTCACTTACATTTCATTATATTTTATCCATACAGCTTCATGGTAGTTTTGTGCAAAGTAATTTAGAGCAGCTGGAATTTGAGTTTAACCTGACACATGAGGCCCAGGCAAGAAATTTCACATTTTTGGCATCTTGGAACCTAAACTGTTTGAGATTTTACAATATTTTAGTTTTCAAGATAGGGATATTCACATTGTACAACATATTATAATACCTTCCATGAGCAGCATTCTACAAAATGAATTGAAAACTGGATCTGAACACTATATATTATAATATATATTTATATTATATATTAAAATATATTTCCACAATACAAATTATGGAAATTTTAAGGGGTAAAGTGTAATTCCTCAATGAGGTAAAGCCAAGGTTGACAGTAATAATGAGGAAAAGTTCTTCAAAAGAATTTAAAAAAACAAAGCACATGAAATAAAATTAAATGTTCTAGGATATTTCAGAGTGGAAGAAAGGAGGTAGAATTACTGAAAAGAGCACATATGTGGGCTATAGGCCTTATGATCAAAGGGTCCTGAAATCAAAACTAAATACAGCCAGGATAAATTAAATGGTATATAATTTATATATCAGTTACAATACAGACTCATAGAAATCTCAACCTAGAGTGGCAATGATCACAAAAACCTCTTGTTTCCATATCCCACAGTTCATTTTCTTTAGTCTTATCCTATGTGACCATATGTATATAGCTTTTGAGCTATTGTAATACTCTGCTTGGAGAGTCCTAGCTGTGTACTAATTATTACAAATTAGGGAAACCATGGAGCCTAGGTTCTTTTGGGTCTGGGTTACTTAATTTAATAGGATTTTTCCCATGACTTTCCATTTTGTTATTAGCAGGGCAATGTCATTCTTTCTGACGGTAGCGTAGAAATCCATTGTGCATAAATACCACATCTCAAGAGGTTTATCTTTGTGATTTTTGTTCTTAATATACGGAAGTTATTGCTTTTCTCTTTTTTTCCCCTGTTGTTAATCTCATATGATTACTGTATCTGACTTTGTTACCTGATATGTTGTATATACATTTATTTGAAATAGGGATGGTAAGGGGGGAAGACAAGAGGATGGTGAAGGGAAAGGGAGACAAAACATGAGAAGAGGTATCAATGTTTGAGAAGCAATGTACCGCTACCTGAAGAATGTAACTGTAACCCATCTATGCATTACCCAGAAAATCAAATAAAATTAAATTACATTTTTTTAAAAAGTGTGACAATGAAAGAATGGAGATGATGGGGAAGAATTAAAGCAATATTCGTATTTGGTTATTTGAAATTAGATAGGGAAGGGGGGAAAACAAGATGAGGGGTGGGGTTGGGGGCAAGGGAAATGGGGATCAAGACATGTGAAAGGGTATCAATGTATGTGAAGTAATGCACCTCCTGTCTGGCAAATATCATGTAACCCTTCTATTAATTACAATAAAAAATATATGAAAAAAAACCTGGGGCTTCCCGCTCTAAGCACAACCAGCTGCATCAGTAAGAAGTAGATAAAAATTTCTGGAGAAGTTCAAGATACTGAGGCTGCAAAAACTATGAACATCCATGTGAGTGCAGATTAAGCCTGAAATCTGTGAACTAAGATCTCAGAAGAAAGCAAGGATTATGAACAAGCCCTGAAGAATATCTGCAGATTCTCATCTCTGGAAGAGTTCCAGAAAGTCGTTGAAAGTTACCACCTATGGCTCTGAGAGTGTAAGTGCTCAGAGTCCTGACACCAAACGCTCAAAAGCTATGACCATAACTTCTTGCCACTGCTTGCCAGAGCAATAAGCCTATGGCTTTGATGACCTACAACCATAGTTCCCTGGAAGTCTAGAACCATGAGACACTGATTCTCAAAACTAAGTCTCTGCTTCAGAAAGCCTCTACTACTCTAGAGCTCAGGACTGCTACTACTAAGGGATCTGTTCTTTGTGACTTCCACCCAACTACAGCCATTTGGAGTAAAATATCTAGCACTTCTTTGTGTAGTTTATGTGGATTATTTCTAACCTTAACAAAAGCTCTGTTAGAAATTGTTATTGCTAACTAAAAAAGAGTCAAATATTTTAGCACAAAAACAATATTAAATATTGAATCAAATAAAAAAAAGAAGTAAATATTCATGACTTGTAGAGTTGAGAACTCTTTGTCCAATTACTTAGACATACTCCAGTGTAATTCTGAATGTTTCAATATTTTTTTGGTCAGTTCTGGCATAAAGTCAGGGCCTCTGCACTGTCCTTGGACCTTCTCAAGGCTAGAGCTCTACCACTTGAGCCACAGTACTACTTCCTGCGTTTCCTATGTATGTGGTACCGAGGAATCAAACCCAGGTCTTCGTGCATGCTAGGTAAGCACTCTAGCACTAGGCAAAACTGCCGGCCCTAATGTTCCAATTTCTTACTTCACTTTTATTACATTATTGGAAAATGGACCTTGATGCTAATTTACAATAATGCAAGGTTTACATTGAAATACATTCAAACCAAATTGTTGTAAGATTATAATTACCTGTAAAATTTCTCAGATGGATATGATCAGATACCTTATCTCTAGTTATCAGGAGTTCCAAATAAGATATGGGAAGAAACTTACATACTTCATAAGCACAAAGAGAAAAAGGAATGACCAAGACATGCATAATCATCATTTTTGTAAATAAAATAATCTGAAATTTTCATACAAACATTTATCTTTCCTTTCTTTCTTTCTTTCTTTCTTTCTTTCTTTCTTTCTTTCTTTCTTTCTTTCTTGCTTGCTTGCTTGCTTGCTTGCTTGCTTGCTTGCTTGCTTGCTTGCTTGCTTGCTTTTTCTTGCTTTCTTTCTCTTTTTCTTTTTTTGCCAGCCCTGACTTTTTCTGTCTATGTGGTATGGAGGAATCAAACTCAAGTCTTCATGTACACTAAGCAAGCATTCTACCATTAGGCTAAACTCCCAGCCCAAATACTACTTTCTTGGATTCTTAATTATTTTTTTGGTTGGTCAGTTGTGAGACTTGAACTCTGGGCCTGGTCATTGTCTCTGAACTCTTCAGCTCAAGACTACCACCCTACCCTTTAAACCATAACACCACTTCTTAGAAACACTTTTTTTTAAAAAGGGAAGCTGGAGTTTGGCCTAGTGGTAGAGTGTTTGCCTAGCGTGCATGAAGACAGAGGTTCGATTCCTTGGTACCACATATATAGAAAAAAGCCAGAAGTGGTGCAAGGCTCAAGTGGTAGAGCACTGGCCTTGAGATAGTCCAATATCAGTGCTCAGGCCCTGAGCTCAAGTTCAAGACTGGCAAAAAAAAAAAAAAAAGTGCCCGAATCTAGTGGCTTATGCCTGTAATCCTAGTTATTCAGGAGGCTGAGATCTGAGGAACAGGGTTCAAAGCCATCAGAAAGAATGACATCACACCAATCACCCCATTCTAAGGAAATGGAAAGACAGAAAAAAAAATCATATTAAGTGAAGTAATCTAAACCCAAAGGAACATAGGTTTCCCTCATTCATAACAATTAGTACACATCTGGGACTCTCCTAGCAGAGGATCACAATAGCTCAAAAGCTATGCACATTAGCTCATATAGAATGAGTCAAAATGAAAGGAACTCTAGGCTATGGAAACAAGACTTCTATTTTTGTGATTGTTGTTCTTAATATAGTATGTAATTTCTTTTCTCTTTTCCCCCCCTTATTGTTAATCTCATGTGGTTATTGTATCTGCTTCTGTTACCTAGTATATTGTATATACTTTTTTTTGTTTATTTGAAATAGGGAAGGAAATGGGGAAAAACAAGTTGATTGGGAGGGGGTGGAGGAGGGAAAGGGGGACAAAAACATGAGAAGAGGTACATTGTGAAAGAAGTAATCCACCCACCACCTGAGGACTGGAACTGTAATCCCTCTATACATTACTCTGACAAGACAATGACAACAGTAACAACAACAAAGCCAGCCCAGGCACAAAAGTCTGTGAGCCTCTATCTCCAATTAACCACCAGGAAACCATAAGTAGAGCTATGGCTCAAGCGGATAGAGTTCTAGTCTTGAGTTGAAGATCTGAGGGATAGCACCCAGGCTCATAAAATAAAGTTGTAAATGAAGCTGAACAGAAAAAAAATGTAGTGTATCCTAAAAGTTATCCTGTCTGTCATAACAGAAGACAACAAAATGCCACAGCTTGCACAGGCAACAGTAATGGAACTAGCACCATTGGTTTGTGATTTTGGTTCCACATAGATTATCTTTGCCTTTTCATAATTTAAAATTGTGTTTTACCTATAATGTAGATTTTAGTCTGAAATTGAAAATATGGCAATGGCATTCAAAAACAAAAGGTTAAAATGCTTTTATCTTGATTTAATTTGCCAATTTGTCATCACATTAGCACTAAGATTAAAAGCATTACAATCCATCTGCCTCTTGTAAAAATCAGTGCAGTCTACATTGCTAGTGGACTCAAAATTGGTAGAACTTTTCCAGGAATAAATTTGGCAACAAGCTCCATGTCTTGCTTCATAATTTACCTGTAGGAAAAAAATCCTAATGAAAACTTCAAAACGAAAAAAAAAAGGTAAAATGCACTAAAATCCCTTGGTTTAAAAGCTCCATGTCTTGCTTCATAATTTACCTGTAGGAAAAAAATCCTAATGAAAACTTCAAAACGAAAAAAAAAAGGTAAAATGCACTAAAATCCCTTGGTTTAAGGCCTTAGAAAACTATTAATGGGCCGATAAGAGCAAGATAATATTATAGAAATAATCAAGTAACTGTGGTATGCAATACATAGTCTCATCATATTAAAGTGAACATTAAATTTCTACTTGTTGGTGTTACACAAGAGACAAAAGTTCTAAACCAGTTGTGTGAGAAACTGGAAGGATGTATAATTAGAAAAGATACATACCTACTAAGCTGGTCAAAACCAACAAAGGTAACAAAGGTAGTTCTTCAAATTTTGTGGCAATCATAAGAAGACATACTCTACAGAAAGATATATGTAACTAAATCCAAGCAATTAATGCCAGGGGGAGGGGTGGAATTTCAGCCAGGGATCTTGCCAACCCAAGGATATCTCTGGTCTTCTGTCTTTCCTCTCTCATATACTACATTCTGTTCATGTAGTTTTCCCACCAAGAGCAACTCACACCAAGGGAGCTACACTCAACAGCTGATTTCAGTACTCATTTCTCTTTGCAGCAGTAGTTGAAATAACTTGTTGTATTTTCCTTCTTACAATTTCTTATTTCATGTGGATCTCAAAAAATATAGAGTCCTTATGTTTTCCTCATAACTTTTTTGACTCATTTGTTCATTACCTCAACTTTGGAATGGTATGGAACACAGTCCTAATTTCTAGGAACCCTCCCTTGGTAAAATCTATGAACTAGCGAACAGATTTTTCTTCCCATCTCTCATTTTTGCTCCAAGCTGCAGATCCTTCTAATAGTTTATGTCATATCTATAATTATATATCTAACAGATTTATCAAACTTGGTCAAAACTGAATTTCTGATGCAAATTAAGTCTACTAAATGCATAGCAATACTATCTAGTAAAAATTTCAGACTTCATTTGGGAAAGGTGCTTATTTCCCACATGCATATTATATAAGAGCACTTCATACATCTTCCTTAAACATTCTCCATCCTGCAGATATTAGACAATGCTGACTTGTGACCATCGAGACAGATATGGAAGGAGACAAACAGCTTCCCATGAGAATTGTGCCTTTTGTCTCCTGTGCAATCCACAACATCCTAGAGAGTAAATTTTCATGATTCTAGTCCACTTTCTTAGAACACCTAGTTTCTTAGTTCGATGCTTACTCTGGGATTCTCAAAGTAGACAGGGTTCTCTCACAATTAACTTCTATTTAACAGAAAATAGGGAAAAGTATCCACTTCCATGCCCAGTAATGGAATCTTGGAAATTTTTGGTGGAAACTGAAGATATCTTTTATATTTTGTGATGGAGGGGGGAGATACTTGGAAACTCCTATAGGGTAGGTACAAATATTCTAGGACAATGAGCAAGGAAAAATCCTGAACACTGCCCCAATAACTTTTTTTTTTTTTGCCAGTCCTGGGCTTGAGTTCAGGGCCTGAGCCCTGTGCTTGGACTTTCTCAAGGCTAGAGCTCTATCACTTGAGCCTCAGCACCACTTCCAGCTTTTTCCTATGCACATAGTACCTGGGTCTTCGTGCATGCTAGGCAAGCACTCTACCACTAGGCCAAACTCCCGGCCCCCCCCCAATAACCTTTTGCAAAGATAACACTTACAAGATGCCCTTTCCAAATGATTGTGTGGTGTACACATACAGAGATGTGCACACAAGGGAAAACTTAAGAAGTAATATTAAATGGGATTTCCATTTTTAGATGGACAAATAAAAGTTAAACATTCTTTCAGATTCTGTACTAGGTCTTAATAAACTGTTACTTGTCGAAAACTAAAGCAAATGGACTCTTCCATACGGATGGAGATAATTAGAGTAAAAGAGCTTTACAGACTAAAAAGTATAATGCAGTCTTTTATCAAAAGCAGTCATTCTACCTCACCGTGACAGTTAACAGCATATGATCTAGTAAACAAATACTTTCACACAGAACAAAAGTACCATTAAAGGCCAAAACTGTCAACACAAATTCCATTCTTACAAGAGAAAAAAAATACCTAAACTGTTGATCACCTCTGGTTGTCTTAACTAGCATGGAGGTTGTCATGGAAACATTTCTGCGAAGTTCACAGAGATGAAACACAAACATTTCCAGTTTAATTGCTATTAGGTTTAGCATACCAGAGTTTATTTATACTCAGTGTGCATTATGATAAAATGTATCAGAAATAAAGCTTATGATAATCTAGCATAACAAGGCCAACATTTTCTTTTCCAAAATTAAATGGAAATGTAATTTAATGGCAGTTTTTTTTCTCTCAGCCTATGATTCTCCAATAATACTATTCTGGTATCTTGTTTGTTTTTTCTGTAGTACAGGATTTGTGAAAATATTTCTGTACTTTTACCTTTATAGCATGCAATTTACAAAAATACTTTACATATTAAAAATCAAACCCACAAAATAAATTAAAGTTAAAATTACAGATAGGAGAATTTAAATATTTTAAGCTACATGTTCCTATAATTCTTAAGAAATTATTCATATTTACATAGTTATCAATAGTGACACAATTTCATAAATACTTTGTCCAATAACTTTCTTTTCCCTCATTGTGTTTCTTTCTTCAATGATCAAATAAAATCTGAAAAGAAATCTGAGAAAGAACAAACACTGCAACCATGTGTACAAAGTAACATGCTCTAGAGTCCAATTAAATATGCATTTATGTCAAAAAATTCAATAGCAAATCGTTCTGGCATGTTATATAGACAGAGGTTTGGATAATGCAAAAAGTTTCCCCCATTTATTTCCCTCAAGTTTTCTTTTACTCTATGTTAGTGAAGCAAAAAATATAATTCAAGACCCAAAAATATTTTTAATGTATTAAATGTATAATATGTGCTCACAAGCAAGATAATTACAAGGCAGAATAAAAATGAAAAGCAAGATAGTTCCTGCCTTGGCAATACTCAAATTGTAGTTAATGACAGAAATGCAAAGGCACATAAAGCAATTACAGAACACAAAGCAAGATATAGATTGGATTAAATTATGAAGTGCAACTTATAGAGTGCAAACCTGTAGTTAGAAATGAATAGACCAGTATAAGCTTTCACACTTACAAAGAAAAAGCAAGATGATAAAAATAATGTGAAATTATGTACCTTCAAATTAAATATGTCTTATTTGAAATATCTCCAGCACACAGAGGAGCAGTGAAAGTTCAGTTTTATTAGAATTTTATAAAAGCACAATCTTGTATCTGAAATTTCTAAGCAGCATAATAAGACATATGGCACTTACTCAACACAGTATCTAAAACAACACTGAAATATGTATTTTATGTATACAACATGTATGATTATGAAAAATAGGCATAAATAAGTTCACATGAATTGTATTTCTAAGCCTCAATATACTTCAAGCTACACAGGAAAGACAATAGTGAACCTCACAATAAATAAAATTAAAACCTTACAGTTTACAAACACTGAATTTAGGCTTGAATTTTTTCCTAAATGGCTGAGTAAACTTTGATAGATTTTTATGTGTATGTTTTTCTAGCAGGCACACATATTATTCTTGCGGTTCCTTTTGTTCTACAATTTTAACCTACTGGATGTTCAACTTCTTCCTCTTCATATTCCAAAGTGGAAAAGGTGAAGAAAGACAAGACGATGTGGTACCAGCAACATAATGGAGATAAATACAAAGGTTCTGAGAGCCAGATTTGCAAGTTACTTCTAACAAAAGAAGCACAAAATGAGAGACTTTCAAAACTGCTGTAATAGAAAATTAAAAAGAGAGAAGGGATGAAAAGCAAAGTTGCTACAAAGGAAGAAATCATTTCATAATACTGGAGAGTCTATAAACTATGATGCTATATTTGGCTGTCATAAAAATTTTGGATATCCTCAGAGAACTTTAAGTTTTCATCATCTGTAAATATTTACTAAATGCCCAATTTCAGGAAGTACTAAACAAAATGATTTGCATAGTCATGGTCTTCCAGTCCCTGGGGCTTTTAAATCTAGGTCAAACAAGACTAAAAATGGACACATTCACATTCACATAGAAAAAATGAAATATCTCTATGAAATTTTCTGAATACAACTTTTGGGGGAACATTTTGATCCATGAATTGGGAGCAAACTAGAGGGAATGAAAATTTCAGAACTAAGTTGAATAAGTTTGAAAATAAATTTGGTAGCACAGTATTTACACTGAAAACATAACGAAAGCCAAGTTCAAAACTCTGCTTCATCAACAATAGGTGAGTGATTTTTTTTTTTTTTTGCCAGTCCTGGGCTTAAGCTCAGGGCCTGAGCACTGTCCTTGGATTTTCTCAAGGCTAGAGCTCTACCACTTGAGCCTCAGCACCATTTTTGGCTTTTTTTCTATGTATGTGGTACCGAGAAATCGAACCCGGGTCTTAGTGCATACTAGGCAAGCACGCTACCACTAGGCCAAACTCCCGGCCCTAGGTGAGTGATTTTATGGAAGAAATTACTTTGAAGAAGGTATTTTGAATAATGAGTCAAATGTGATGACCTCAAGTTACAGGCTCTGCTGTATACTTGTTCATTCTTCCAAGTCTTAAAATGAACCACTTTCAAGTTTTGTAAAATTTCTTAGACTTAGCAAATTGGAAATGAATATTGGAAATGAATATTGCTTAAGGTTTCAAAGTATTTCAGAGAAATATGAATACAAGAGCTCTCTAATCATTATTCAAACTACTCTACAAATGATTTAGTAACTGCATTACATCTCTGCTAATTTTAATCGTCAAACCCAATGAGGGAAATTCTGTTATTACTGCTTAAGTACTAATTCCCACTTAACAAGAAATCCATTTATTTTTTTCCACCAGTTGTATTTTTATTGCCCTATAACTATGTGTAAACAATTACTGGTAAGGTAATATACCAAATAAGAAATATTCAGTGAGAAAAAAAGAAAAAAGAAGTTTCAGGAAAAAAAGAAAATAAAACCAGGATCTTACATATTTTTTTCAGTCACATGCCAAATCTTTACACACATCAGATACAACCATTAAATAAAGAATAGATGTGGAAGGAAAGATCTTACAAAGATAAAAATTGAATTATTTTGGCTCATTATTTCAAAATGACACAGATAAACAGTAAGGTGTGGTTGATAAGATTCTTTCACATATATTCCTATTCATTGAGGACAACCCAAGCTAAAGCAGTTATTGACTGAATACTATATAGATCCTATGACAGTCTTGATCTTACGAAATCTCCTTACCCAAAACAAACAACAAAAAGTATGGCCCTTCAGGACAAAGTTCTTCTAAATTTGATCGCTATCTCACGTCAGGAATCCTCTTCACATCATGATATGCACTGTTCAAGTTACTATATTGATTGGCAATGATTGCAAAAAGTTTTAGTGGCTAAACCCAATATCCATGTGCAAATAATAACTGATGCCATCAATTAAAAGATTACTTTATAAAATTCATTTTCCTATTTCATAAAAATCAGCCTGTAATCCTAGCTACTCAGGAGGCTAAGATCTGAGGATCTCAGTTCAAAGCCAGCCTGGGCACTAAAGACCTTCTGTAATTAACCACTAGGAAGCCAGAAGTTCAAGCCCAGATTTCAAGCTCCACAACCAACAAAATAAAATAAAATAAATAAAAATAAAAATCACTTCTCAATATCTGTGAGTATTCAGATCTAGGAAATTATCAGCAGGTTACCAGTTTTTTTAATTATATATATATATATGTATATAATGTAGTATTTGTTTATAACCTAAATATATATTCCAACATATGTTAAATCATTTGTTGATTACTCATAAGACATAATCCAATGGAAATGTTATTTGAATAGTTGTTATATTCTATGTTTAGACAGTAATGACAAGGAAAATGTGTGTTCTTTTCCAGTAGAGATACTGTTTATGTTTAGATGAATCAGAAAGCACAGAATTCCAGGAACTAGTGGCTCATGCCTGTAATCCTAGCTACTCAGGAAGCTGAAATCTGAGGATCACAATTCAAAACCAGCCAGGGCAGGAAAGCCCATGAGACTTTAATCTCCATTTAATCACTAGAAAACCAGAAGTGGAGTTGTGGCTCAAAGTGGTAGAGTGCTAGTCTTAAGGGAAAGTAATCAGGGAGAGTGCCATGCCCTGAGTACAAGCTCCATGACCAATGGAGGACAAAGGAAGGAAGGAAAGAAGGAAAGAAGGAAGGAAGGAAGGAAGGAAGGAAGGAAGGAAGGAAGGAAGGAAGGAAGGAAGGAAAAAGGAAAGAAAGAAGACACTGAACCTTTTGATATAGAAGGCTTACTACATTTAGGAAAATGGATGACCAGACAGGATTAGACATTCACACACATATAAATACATCTACACAGTTACATATGAAAGCACATATAAATTCATACTGTTCATATATTTGAATATTTACATAAGCAAACCTAATAGACATTTATATATTAACCAATACTTAATACTCAGGTCAAGTGGTGTTCCACCATAATTTTTTTTTCTGAAATCCAAATTAAAATAGAAGTATTCCATTGGCTTTTGGATATCCACTTAGTAAATCATTTGGTCCTCCATTTTACTTATCTACTTAAACACATCGGCCTCACAGGGTATTCTAAGCTCACTTAGCGAGCAATATTAAGTCCTCTTCATCTTCAAATTCTGAAAAGACCTAGTATACCTCCTTCTTTGTGTATAGTATGTCATTCAGTGAAACTGTAAGAAATTCATCTGAACAATTATTTCTTCACATTAGTCTTTCTAATGAAAGGTATTGTGTTTCACTGAGTGCTTTGTGAAGTAAGAACAATCACTAACGGTGATGACCATATACCCAAGTGGACATGTTATTAATCTCAGTCTGAGAAAGAGAATCTCTCTACCAGCTCCAAAATTAAAACGTGGTGAACTTTGTATAGCCAAACAGACTAGCAGGCAGCAGGCCTGATTCACTGAACAGAAGAGATCAAACTGTGATAGGGCTTTCTCAGCTACAGCAATATCAGATAACACAGAGAGGATTTGTGGAAAATTAGGCTGTTCAAGAGAGTCACAAGATCCTTGATTCTTCACAATCACCCTTTATTATCCTTTGCTACCAACAGTGTTTTGGAATATGTAGACACATGAGGTTGAGTAAAAGCCAAGAAGACTCATGCTCCAGTTAAGTATGCAATGATTTCAAGAGACTGAATAATATTTTTAGTCATTAATAGGCTACCCATCATACATAGTGATGAATACAGGTCATCTAGTTCAGACAGCTTAAAATCCTGCATGAAGTTTACAAGTATTATTCAGTGCTAGAGCACACTTGTATCAAACACCAGCTTTGGTGTCAGTTCTCAACATCAGTAATGAAAAAGAAAGATATCTGAATGTATCAATGAATTTATCAAGGTGCCTAAGACTCACTTATAGCTAGTCAGAAGGCTGAGATCTGAGGATCACTGTTTAAAGATAGAAAAGTCTGTGTAGTTATGATTTCCAATTAACCACCAAAAGCTCAAAGCCAAGGTGTGGCTCCAGTAGAGGATTTAGCAAAATAAATAAATAAATGAGTAAATAGACTTAATACAGACCTAAGGCCCTAAGTTCAAGCCCAAGGAACCATCTCACCCCACAAAACCCCAAAACATGCACCCATGCACACACATAAACATACTCACACACACACATACTCACACACAAACACACATACATAATCACAATGCTAAATGTAAAGTAAATCTTTTCTACTCTATTATGTATCACATAAGGCAATGTGATAGATTAAAAAAAAAGAAACTGTAATAAAACCCATAAGTTTGCAATTATTTTTCTAGTCCTGGAGCTTGAACTCAGGACCAGGGCTCTGTCCCTGAGCATCTCTATGCTTAAGGGTAGCAGTCTACCATGTGAGTAACAGTATGACTTTCAGTTGTTTTTTTTTTTTTTAATTTCTCACTAGTTTGTCAGACTTTCCTGCTCTGGATGGCTTCAAACCTGAATCCTTATATCTCAGTCTTCTGAGTTCCTAGGATTAGATGTGTGAGCCACCAGTGCCCAGAAAGGCATGGGTAAGGGAAAGTGACAGTTCCAGAAGCAATTCATAGCAGAAATACCTGTGCAACATTGTCTTTTTCTGTATCTTTGTTATCTTGACTTTAAAATCAACATAAATGTTCTGCTAAGAACTGTGGTGGGGATTAAATTAATTGTGATGCATTGTGATCGTTATTGGAGTGCCTTACAGACAACTCAGCAAAAATGATCAAGTTGAAAGCAAAGAGGAAGGTGATGTTTGGATATGGGAAGAGTTCTCTTTTCCTTAATGGATAAAAAGGGTGGCTAGAAAAGAGAGACATGGAGAAAGAAAAGACATGTAGCCTGTTTTGATGTTATCTTTGTTAAAGAAAACATCAACCACACTCCATACTCTTAGTTCGCCACCTCTTGTGTCACTTAACTTTAGGCTAACAGACAGACAAAGACAAGGTGTCTGACCAAGAAATACTTTTAATATTTGTTGGTAAGTAAATCATCATCAATAGACTGTCATAACTATGAATTAAAAAATCTGAAAAGTCTTTTGGGCATTTCACTAATACATTTAAATAAACAATTTCCAGATATTAAAAGAAGCCCCAGGGAGCCTTGGGCTTCAATTTCCACATAGATTTTTAATACAATTATGGAAAAGTTTTAAACAATTGAGCTTTGAGATCATAATGTACATTTTTATGTTCTAATTACTTCTATAATCATTTTTTTAATTTGTACATTATTATGAATACCATTTAACATCATAACAATGTTACATTTATTGAACTGTGCTATTAGTTGTGTAACATTTATTAAACATTGCTCTTAGTTGTGCAGCTATGACTGAGGGAAGTGTGTTATGTAATTCCCAGCATTCTTTGTCCCTATAAACCTATTTTACTTCCTAATGATAAATAATATGTGTCTAATAGTTACTTTAAAAGAATGTTCTGCAAAATTTACAGGCAAATCATACACACACACACACACACACACACACACACACACACACCCCAGCTAAAAATAAAGAGAAACCCGAAAAGAGGAAAACTATGTTAAATATATTTTGATAAATCAGCTGCTAAGCAGGAATGCATTTTTATAAATTATCCTATAGTTTCACAGAAAATGGACTTTGTGCTGTCAAAACATCTTTTAATGTATGAAAACTTCCTTAAAGGACAGACTTTGTTACAGTTTAACATAATGACAAAAATCTGCTTAATAATAATAAAAAAATAAAATGCTGTGCAGGGCTTAAAAATCAAATGCTGCTTTGGGATTAAAATAAAAGAAACTAAAATTTAAAATAAACATTAAAATGTTTATAACCATTTTTGTACGTTAAAATAAGCACAAGACACTTTTCCAATATTTATGTTCTATATTAAATATTGTGTTTGTACATAAATCAGAAAGAAATAGCAGAGCTGCCTAGCTAACATTTACAATTTATAAACACATAATGTGTACCTATTGATGGAGAATCAGATTATGTTCAAAGGTGCTACTCCAACATTAGAAACAGTATGTGATCTTTTTATATAAAATGCATTTTATTAAATAAGTGATAAGTATAACCATCTGGTTCTTTTGGTATGATTTCACTTTTTAAAAAAATCACCATTTTATCATTATATGATATGTATAGTTGGCAATATAAATAGAAGCAAAACTACATATAGTTCTTTAAAAATTTCTAGTGACTTGTTAAATTTTTATTCAAGTGTAAGCTATAATTTATCTTTACTCAATATCGATAATCACATGTAAAATGAAGCACAGAAAGAATAGGTCAGCAAATTTACAAAAAATTCAGGAATGTCACAATTGATTATAATCTTGTTAATTATTCTTATTGGAAAAAATAAAAATACACAATTCTGTATGAATTTATACCTGGTGAGTACCACACTGTATGTTATGAACCATGTGTATTCAAATGTAACCTACCTAGAGCATACAAACATCTTAGATCTACTAAGCTTTCATGCTGATCCATCAGCTTAGAAAATGTTTAGAAAAAATTTAAAATGCAGTGTAAACATTTCAGCCCTGATCCTTATTTCTATGCCTTTGAACCTTCTCTTTCATGTGCAATACCTGAAGGCCCATGGAGAATCACAAAACCCCAAAGATGGGTAAAACAGAATTTCTGACTCAGGAAATAAAGATCAGCTGAACAGGAATCCCATATGGCAATCCAGATCAATGGGAAAGCAAGACCAGAAATTTATAGTATCTACCTGCACAGTACAACAGGAAAGTTGTATTTCGTTGCTGGTAACAAAACTCCCAGTGGCAAAGAAAAGAGAGAAAAAGAAAGGAAGAAGAAAGGAAGAGAGAGAGAGAAAAAGAGAGAGAGAGAAATAAAAACAGGAAAAAAAATCACACATTTGGTAATGAGGAACTATACTTTCTTTCGATATTTGTTCTAGGTAACATTAATAACTCTAGTATTTTTATTTGGAATGAATGGTATAGTAGATGATATGTACAACTAAACAATTGCATTTGGTTAGAAAATACCTAAAGTAGTTAGAAGATGTGAAATAATATTTAAAGAAAATGATCATGTATAGCTTTCACTAAATTATCATCTTAGAGTTTATATCATCTTAGTAAGTTTATATATTTTTCACCAAGAAAAACAATTACTGACCTCAATTTGAAGTTCCAGAAGTAATTTATGATTGTCATAATAAAAATAATGAATTACACATTATATAAACAACCTGAAATATAATTTCACTGCTGAAGAACTCAATAATCCTTAATGAATGATTTTCCAGAACTACGCATTCTGAGGAGCTGTTGTCAATTTTTAATATGTTCTTATACAGCCACTTTCTACATGGTAAAGCATCCATTTCCCATTTTGATAAGATTTTATTGTTTTATTTATAGTATATATGTCTGAAAATTTTGCATCTATGTAATTCTATTGTAACAAATGAAACCACCCCTTGCTCTATATTAGCTAGTCTTTCAATATCTATGTACTATCAATACGCATATCTCCTTGACTATACTAAACAACACATCTCCTTATTCTACTCTTCTTACATA
Source organism: Megascapheus bottae (assembly GCF_031878675.1). Classification (NCBI taxonomy): domain Eukaryota; kingdom Metazoa; phylum Chordata; class Mammalia; order Rodentia; family Geomyidae; genus Megascapheus; species Megascapheus bottae. Next base: position 57,689,788 of record NC_143513.1, on the reverse strand, counting down.
ATTTCTCTGTCTTCCCACACCATGGTTTCTGTGCATACACTTTAGTTAAAACTGAAATGTAATATTTAGAACTGAATAAATTTCTACACTAGTCTATTTATTTGGAAACATGTTTGCATACAAATCTGCAAATTGGGTTTTTGGGTTTTTTTGCCAGTCCTGGGCTTGAGCTCAGGGCCTGAGCACTGTCCTTGGACTTTCTCAAGGCTAGAGCTCTACCACTTGAGCCTCAGCACCACTTCCAGCTTTTTTCTATGTATGTGGTACTGAGGAATCGAACCTGGGTCTTTGTGCATGCTAGGCAAGCCCTCTACCACTAAGCCAAACTCCCGGCCCAAATCAGTTTTTTTTTTTTAAGAGTTTACATGGGAACACTCCAAGATCCATATACTCACTATATGGCTTCACTGAGACTTCCTGCAGAATCTGAATCTCAAAATATACAAGATAGAGTTCATCTATGTCCTTCTCCTTTATGTTATTCATTTGGGGGAAGCTATGGCTAAGTAACCCAAACAAGGTGGTTTATTAACTACAGAAATTATTTCACATGGTTCTAGACATTGGAAGTCTGATCCATCTTTGGTGAGGTCCTTTCCTTGCTATGATGGTTTTCTCCTCATCATAGTCTAGCTGATGGAAAAAAAAAGGTGTCAGGACCCTCTGGGGCCTTTTTATAAAGACACTAATCTCACATAGAAAGCACCACTTATGACCTAATTATCTTGTCAAAACCCAGTTCACTAGCACCATCTTCTTTGTTGTTGTTGTGGAGGGGGGATTTCAATGACTGAATGTTAGAAGGACACAACATACAGTTCATTCATCCACTTCACCGTATTCCAATTACATCTTACCTTCAAAGTGTTCTTCGTCAGTACATAGACTAGTACTGTGTAGAAACTTGCAAACACCTTGTGCATCTGGCCTCCCTGTCATACAATCAGCCAAATGTCATTATGTCACTAAGCAGACTAGAAGTTTAGGCTTTAAGTTAAACTGCTAGAATTTAAATTATTTCTATGCCCTCAGCAGCTGTTTGACCCTGAACAAGTGGCCTAACCTTCCTATGATTCAATTTTACTTGTTGTGTAAAAGAGAAGTTAAAACATTTTTATTAATTAAAGGTTATTATTATTGGGATTGAATTATAAAGTTCTTAGAGAGTAGTTAGTTTACTTTCCAGAGGAATACAGAATAAATATTCTATTATTATTAAGGTCAGATGTTTAATATCTCTCATCACCCTGGCCAGTGGGGAAGGTGGTTATTTGTTGTTGTTAGCATTCTTATCATTCCAGTATAGTCTTTCAGTTTTTCTCACTTGGATTATTATTGCAGTTCTAAATCTGATCTACCTGCCTTCCTTCTTGATATACCATCATTTTAAAAACTTTTACTGGTCACATTATTTTCTTATCTCAAATGCCTTGATGTTTCAGTGTTATCTTTGAATAAATACAAATCATTTTGCTTTCTCCTTCCCTAATATGCTATCTGAGACATTAATTTATCCTGTCAGCAAGGGATGGATCTAACCACAATCATCAATTTGTACTTGCTAAAAAGCAGACCATCATGATCATTAAAAACAAAAGGAAGAAAAACCACACAAGCTATTAAAATTGCTCAAAACACTAAGATCCCAAGACCCCTTGCACTCATTCATCCTATCTTATGCACTGCCAAATTCACAGGATCAAGTGATTTATACAGAGATATTTTCATGGAGTTTTCACCACATATGTTTTCAGAGTAAGCATGCAGATCAGTGCTAGTTTCAAGCATGATTGCAAGATTAACAGCAGCTCTGTCACCTGCAAGCCTTTTAGAAATGTTTTTTTTAATCAGGTTGCACCCATGTTACAGAATTAGAATTCCCAAGGTAGACTCAGGAATACATGTTGTAATATGCCCTGTGCTATGTATTATGCTCCTGTGCTATGATAAAATGTGAAAAATTTTGTTGACAATGATTTCACAATTTATTCTTTAAGACATGCTGGAGCTAAAAAATATATAATACAAATATTGATTACTCACTGCATCAAATGAAGAAAATAATCCTGAAAATCTGGTACTGAAAAGTCTTAATCTTAAGTGTTGTTTTTTCTTTTGTCAGTCATGGGGCTTGAACTTTGAGCCAGGCGCTGTCCCCGAGCTCTTTCAGCTCAAAGCGTTTTCTACCACTTTGAGCCTTAGCACCACTTCCGGTTTTCTGGTAATTAATTGCATATAAGACTTTCCTGCCTGGGCTGGCTTTGAACCACAGTCCTTAGATCTCAGACTTCTGATTAGCTAGGATTACAGGTGTGAGCCACCAGCATCCAGCTTGTCTTATATTTTTATAAATCATTTGTAGCAGTACTTCAACACGGCTCTAATTTAGATCTTGAAGTTCCTTCAAAGTCTTCGGTTCTGAGCTTTCAAGCTGTGCACTACTTGCAGTTACTGGAAATGCTAGGAAGTTTGCCTGTTGTTGTTTTGTTTTTGTTTTTTTTCTAACCTTTACAATTTCATTATATCAAAAGGGAGATTGTGTTTGAGGATTTATTCAATTGCCACATAGACTCTTCTTGCCGATGAGAAGGTGATCAGCCATTTTGAGAGTCTTCAAAGAGTCAAAACAATCTTCTTTTCCAATTTTCACAAGTCAAACTGCCTGTAACAACTCAGAATTCTATGAAAAAAACTATTATTCTCCCAATTTTGAAGCATTCATCTTTTCTCTGTCTTCATTTTGTTGTTGTAAAAAACTCCATACATGCATTATATTGTGATATAATAATCTATTCATATAGATGTCTTTTTTTCCCAGTCCTGGGCAGCTCAGGCCCTGAGCACCATCCTTGGACTTTTCTCAAGGCTAGAGGTCTACCACTTGAGCCTCAGCACCATTTCTGACTTTTTTCTATGTTATGTGGTGCCAAGGAATCGAACCTGGGTTTTCATGTATGCTAGGTAAGCATTCTACCACAAGGCCAAACTCCCAGCCCCAGATACATATATATGTCTTTTAACCTATATAGCTCAAGTGACTGGTAGGCTTTGGAGTTGGCAGTGTCTAATATAATTATTTGGCACAAGTAAATGTTGCAAAATTTTAATTAATGAATGGCTTTCTGTTAGTGAATTGTAACCTATAGGCAACATGAACTTTTATTATACATACACAACTATAAGGAAATTTACATGTATCTCTATTAGTGGAATTCTTGTGAGGTTTCATCTATTCTAGACTGTCATGATCTTTCAAAACTTAATTTTAACTGTTAAGAAATTAGTCATAAAAAATCTAGGCTAATATATAACCAGTCATTTACTATACCTATCTATTCTTAGCTTTATCACATACTTTTTCTATCTTCTGTAATTTTGGAAATGACTAATATTTCCTATTTTAAAAAATCATACTTTAATGATGACAAATTTCACACAGAATAAGAAATCATGCATAAAGTCATGATCACTGGCATAATTTCTCCATTAATTCATTTGTAATCTGGAATGAAAGCAGTTTCTGTGAAGTCTTCATATTCCTTTTTGTCATTCTTGCTCATAAATGTTACAAAATATTCTACCACTAAGAACTCAAGAAAATAGTAAATGGAATATGGTAACATGCTATGGTAGAAAGGACTATAGAGGACTTTGCCCACTGAATATATGTTTTGAAAAGTCTTTCAGTTGGCCAAATGACACTGTCTTATGCTTGTATTTCTATCTACTCAGAAGGCTGACTTCTAAGGATCAAGGTTACAAGACAACCCCAAAGTCCTTCAGACTCTTATCTCCAATTAACTATACTAAAAATAAATAAATAAATAATAATAATATTGTTACCTGAGCCACAAGGTAACTAGAAATATCAAATAAATGGACACATACATCTTCTAAGCTCTCTAAAATCATGTTAATATAGTTTTGACAACAAATCCATTAAAAGTTGACTTGACATTTGGTAAAGTATTTTCAAGGGGCATCTATGAGGAAATTATCTGGATACCATCTCATTACTACCCTTCTGCAAGCTCCTCTGAGGTAATCCATGGAAGGCAACTCTCAGGAGGAATAGGACTTGAGATTCTTTGTAGGTAAAAATGGTGGCACCAGGCACTAGTGGCCCACACTTATCAGCTTAGATACTCAGGAAGCTGAGATCTACAGATTGCAGTTCACAGGCAGCCCAAATGGATAAATCCCTAGAAATTTTTATTTCTAATTAATAAACAAAAAGACAGAAGTAATGATGTGATGTGGTTTAAGTGAATGAAAAAGCTCAAGAGTATAAGGACATGGGTTTAAGCCTTAATATTGCATACATATTGTACACATGTCCCCACCACTAAGAATTGCTGCAGGGCATGAGCCCCAATAGATAGGAGACCCAAAGGCCATGGCTTCAGGACCTGAACTTTTTTGTGAGGAAAACCCTTTTCCAACAATTCTTGAGTTATCTTCTGACCATAATTCTCCTGTACTAATATTCAGTCCTAAGTACCTATATTTTACCTTTTTAAGATCATAAAACTTTATTATTTCAAGCTTAACATTTCCACTTTAACCTCTAGATTTTACTTTTTAAGCTTCTGGAACTCTGGTATTAGTGTTTTTATTTTTTTCCCCTAATATCATTTATACTTCCTACCTTAAATGTGTACAGCTGTTGCTGTGAATGTTTCAAATGTTTTCAAATTTTATATTCAAATTTTATATTTTTTGCCAGTCCTGGGTTGTGCTCAGGGCCTGAGCACTGTCCTTGGACTTTCTCAAGGCTTGAGCTCTACCACTTGAACCTCAGCACCAATTACTGCTTTTTTCTATGTATGTGGTACCGAGGAATTGAACCGGGGTCTTTGTGCATGCTAGGCAAGCACTGTACCAATAGGCCAAACTCCTGGCCCCTCAAATTCTAATTTTAACAATATTCTGAATTTAAATGTTTCTCCTTTGTCTTTTCTTCATTTCATTTATAATTGTTATTATTTTTATAATTTTTTTATTTTTATTATGGAAAGCAAAGAAGCATGCCCAGAAAAACAGATTAAAAGTAAACAAAATCATTATAAACCAGAAAGATGGCAGCTGTTCCCCTTGAACTACTTCTCAACCCATTCCAGTTTTCAACAGCTGAAAAACAAATGAATGCTCTCAATATGACTCAATATGGTATCTGGGTTTGCTCGAATTATGTAACTTGTTAACTTCTAACTATTATAGGATTTATTTGAGCTTCTACAGCATACACACACACACACACACACACACACACACACACCCCACACTTTCCATACCATGATCACAAGTGCTTAATGTGAAAGGGTTATATTAATCAAAATTACATTACATTCTTTTTTTGAAAATGTGGAGTATCGCAAAATGAAGTTCATTAGTTATTTCATCCACTTGTTCTTTCTTAATTCCTACCATGTTATGAGCACCCTGTTCATGACAAGATACCCTGTTCAAACAGACAGGAAAAAAAAAAAAACGGTGTCGTCACTCATGGAACTTGGCATTTTAGCTGAGTCATGAAAGCAAGAAAAATTCATAGCTGTGATAAATATATCATGATCTACTTTAACAAGGAGAAGAGATAGATGGTTTTAAGTTTGAGCAACCCTATACCAGATAGATTTGTGTTCAAGAGCTGGTAGAGAAAAGGCAAGAGAAAAGCCATCTGTTTGACAAATTTGAAGTCCATGTGAAGGACATCAGGTCACTTCCATAAGATAAAAGGTAGCTATTATAGTCAACAAGATGACATGAAAGTAAGTGTTTTACTAATATCATTCCTGTTTCTGCGTTTTAAAAACAAGAGATATGAATGTGGCCTAACAAAGTCATTCTTTCTTCATTCACTCATTCATTCATTCAAAACACATGTAACTGAATCTGTTGCTGGAAACTGTCATAGGCATAGAGGACTACTATTCATTCATCCCAGGGATGTTACACCTGCCAATAGAGTGATATCTCTTTTCTTAAAGAATGCTATTTCCTTTTTCTGCTAAAATGGAAAATAACTAGTTCATTTCATGATAACGTCTAGTAATCTCTAAGGTGAATTTGGTGTTTGCAAGTCTCCATATCTTTGATTTCAGTAGAAATCTCTCCTCAGTTTGACATTATATAATGAATCACACTTTCTTCATTTTGATTTTCCTTTCTCTATCATTATTTCGTTTTCATCTATCTGTGATATGAGATAGGAAATGTATAAAATTCACAGTAAGAACATATAGCATGGTTCCATTCTCTTCTATATTCTTATTAAAATAGCCTTTAAAATGTGTAATGTAACGACTTGCTAGACTGATTTACCCAATAAACACTCTTCTTGGGTTTTGAATTCAGTGAAATAAGCATATAAAATATTTTCCAAGTGCAATTAATTTCTAATTAAGCAGTTACTCTGCTTAGAATTTTAGCAGCTTCTTTTCTGAATAGTGCTTTAATCCTCTCTATGGTATTATGAGTTTTCTATCTCACATTTGGTCTTATTTCCTGATTTACCCAGGATCAGGCCCTTGAACAACAATCACCTCCATATAACAACAGAGAACTAGAATTACTAGGGATTATCTTACTGTCTAAAGAATTAATTAATTTGGTGACTACAGGAATCACTTCCAGAGCTCCATAATTCTTACTCCATTCACAATTCTCAGTCAACACACATAATCACACAATATACTTAAGACTTGATGTTAATCAGATTATCCTATAGTCTTCTCTTTGCCTTTCACCATTCTTTCTGAGAACATGAGAAGTAGACTGTGCTCCTATCTCCAAGTGTAAGTTGGGTTCTCCCCAACTACATCAGAAAAGCAGGAGGGTCACATAAGCATCACTGAGAGTAGTTGCAGCTATGAACCTCCTCAATACTCTAACTCCCCCAGATGCCTTCCAATAACATCAGGAAGTCCTCAGATTTTTATCATTGGTATTTATGTATTCCTCCAAATTCCACTGGACCCTCCTTATTTTGCTTCCTCTTATATGACCAATTAGATCCTTAGGCCATGTGGAGGATTTCCTAGAAAGACTAGTGTAACCATTAGCAATGCAAGCACCATCCCAGTGCTGGTGGCTCATGCCTGTAATCCTAACAAGGCAGCAAGCAAAGATCTGAGGATCCCAGTTCAAAGCTAGTGCAGGTAAGAAAGTCTATGACATGTAACCACCAGAAAAACAGAAGTTGAGTCGTGGTTTAAAATGGTAGAGTGCTAGCATAAAAGCTCAGGGATAGGACCTAGGCCCTGAGTTCAAGCCTAATGGCCAATAAGAGAAACAGACCAGATAGATAGAAAGGAAGGAAAAAAGGAACGAAGGAAGGAAGGAAAGGGAGGGAGGGAGGGAAGGAGGGAGGGAGGGAGGGAGGGAGGGAGGGAGGGAGAGAGGAAGGACATTCTTGTTCCTCTAGTTTTATTTTTTGCTTTTGCCCTCTATTTTTATACCCTTTCAGATACTGACTCAAATTTAAGTTACCTTCCCCTATAACACCATCTAAAATTTTCTATTTTCTATTCTATTTTATCCAGAAAATTATCTTTATTGGAAAGAGCAAAATCTCCCTCATTCCTATCTGTGTCATACACTGGAATATTCAATGCATTTGTCAGGAAGTATAACCATATCATGTCCACAATGTCTTACAGACATGGATTTTAGTGTTGCTGCTCTTCCCAGTCCATGTTTCTGGATCCAATTCTCTGATGAAGTTAATGACAGTCTGTTTCAGAAGTTTACAATCTCCTTTGTTTCAATAAATACATTTTCTTCACATGACACTCCATGGTCCAGTGAATAATCCATCAGTAACCATATAAATGTCTCCTCTCTTAAATTAAGGTAGGTGGAGCCCACGAAGGTGGTTATCCATGCAGGCCATCAAAGAGTCCTCCCAATGAGACCATCTCATGGCAGATAGGTACAACCTTGAACCATTACAAATTCTCATCTCACTTTCAGATTCCCTTTTTACTTAGAAATTGAAAGAAACATCTCAGTTTAAACAATGGAAAATATGAATAACTAACTATATCATCTTCATTCTGAATCTAGTGTTTTGTTGATATTAGGTACTGAAGAACTGTTAACAGAGGTGCTGTTAACAGCACATGAGAAAGAGAATAGATACAATAATTAAGTTTCTGGGACAAGTGTGAGCGGCTCATACCTGTAGCCCTAGCTACCCAGGAGATGGAAATCTTAGGATTTTAGTTCAATGCCAGCCCAGGCAAGAAAGACTATATGACTATTTTCTTTTGCCTGTCCTGGGCTTGGGCTCAGGGTGTGAACACTGTCCTTGAGTTTTCTCAAGGCTAGAACTCTACCAATTGAGCCACAGCACCATTTCTGGCTTTTTTCTATATATGTGGTATCGAGGAATCAAACCCAGGTCTTAATGCATACAAGGCAAGCACTCTACCACTAGGCCAAACTCCCAGCTCCATGTCCATGAAACTCTTATCTCCAATGAACCACCAACAAGTTAAAAGTGGAGTTGTGGCTCAAGTGGTAGATCACTAGTCTTGAGAGAGAAAAAAAAAACCTCAGGAACAGTGCCCATACCCTGAAATCAAGCTCCAGGACAGGTGCACCCCCCCCCCCCACCACACACACATGCACACACGTACATATACCCACATACAAGTTAGGTTCCTGTAGTCTTGTTTTCAGATAAGTTCTTGGGTCCTTTATCTATTGCTTAAAACAAAATTTAGTGATTTAAAAGAGAAAGTTATTTCTCACAATTCTGAGAACTAGTTGTGTGGATTTTACTAGTGTGGCATGGCTTCGCTCATGGCTACATTTATCTGGTAAGTCAGCCAGGGCAGAGCTCAATTAGGCCTGCTGGGTTATGTCTCTGCATGTGTCCTTTAATCTTCAAGAAGGCTAGACTAGGCTTCCTCACATGGTGATAGCTATTCCAAGAGGGAAAACAATTTATAAGCACCTATCAAATCCCTATTTGTGACCCAACTTAAGTCCAGTGGCTAAAGCAACTCACATTCCTAAACTCAAGGCACTGCAGGAGGCAACTATGCCTGAACTTGGATCCTGGAAAGTGTGATTCATGGCAGGCCATGAACTTAGCAAACCACAGTGGCAGCTCCTGACTAGAGCTGTTACTTATTCTTCTTAAAATCCTTCTAATTCTTGAATCATGTTATTCTTTAACAAAAATGTCTTTCCTATTTTATCCATAGTAAAAAATACTTCATCTTATCTTTTCAAGAGATGAAGTATTTTTGATAAGAGTGTTCTAAGCTCATACTAGTCCAACATATCACTGAATGAATGCTTATGTAGGATTCAAAAGTATTTTAAAATTTTAAATGTACCATATGCCACAGCAAATGCTTCACTACTAGATTCGTAAAGCTCTTATGGAAGGAATAAAAATTCCTTTGAAAACAAGAGCAGAAGCCTTTAAATATATCAGGGCCCAAGTAGTTCCCTACCAGGAAGAAATGTATCATCCCACTACTGAGACCTCATGGTCAAGCTTGTGAACCACATTGAGCCCACAACCAATATGGAACATATTAGCCTACAAAATGCCATGAATGCCCACAGTCTAAAAGTTGAAAAAAATAACCATTATCTTCTGGTTCTGTACCAAATACCTCAATGAAAAACACAACAAGATGCCAAAGTGTACATGAATATTATAAATCTGAAAAACACTCAATATATGAACAAAATGGCAATCATTGTCAAAGGAAGGTAAAGATGGAAAGAATAATGATTAACTTTATTTCATCTTAGAAACTTTTACTGTTTTGTGATACTGTTCATTTAAAATATACTGAATAGGCAAAATAATAATGGAACTTTTTATAGTACTGGCTATAACCACTTGTGATTTGTTCTAACATATGCTTTAGGGTTTTTTCCTACTGTAGTTTCACATACACCAATTCAAGTTTACCTCAAGTTTTTAAGTTTTTGTGAAAATGAATATGCTGTGGGAAAAGGTACATGTATTTGTGACATGAGATATGCCAAGATTATAATCATCAGGAAAGGTGATTATCCTTGGACTAAGGAAGTTAGCACTAGGAGTAGGGCTAGCACAGATGACTATAAAAAGTCAAAACAGTTCTTCTAACTGCAATTATGATGCCAAAGGAGGTGCTTTTTTGTGAGTAGGTAGCAAAATGCTTCAGAGATTTTTCTACCAGGAAAGACAAATGTGGAACTCTACTTATGCACAGAAGACTTTTTTGTTGTTGTTAAATTAGGCCAACAGCAGAGTTATTTTTAGATTACTTACTTCACTTTCTCTTCTTAATGGGCTGGTATACAAAATAGGACAGAAAATGTACCATATGCCACAGCAAATGCTCAAATCCTAAATTCTTGAAACTCTCATGGAAATAAAAGAGATCTTTATCTTAAAATAGGAGATTTCCCTTCAAGTGAAATTAAGACGGGAAAGGTTCTAACAGATATTTATCCGTTAGCAACAAATAGAACATATGCATTTTATTTCAAAAACAACATTTTACAACTTTTGGTTAAAAATAAATTGTGAGTGAAAAGCTAAAGTTAGAATGAATGCATTGATTTACACTTATGATTAAAAATCAGTATTGGTGCATACAGCATTTCAAATTCTATAATCATGAACAATTCAGTTTCCCAAAGTTACAAATTTTAGATGATTCATCTACTTCCTTTTGCGTAAAATCAAACTAAAAATTCTTCAAGAATTCTAGATTTTGTATAGAAACAAACTTTTGAAACTTATTTTCAATACATAAATACTTCTGAATTTAATAACTGAAATCATTTTCTAAAAAAAGATAAAACTGCTATTTTGATTTAGAGTAAGATTGATTATGAGAAAGAAACAGAATGCCTGACCTTAAAACAACAAATAAGAACACAAGTTTGGAATATGCTGATTTTTTAAGATGTTTAAACTAGGTTAGGATGTTTAACACATAACCTTAATGGAAAAATATTTACTATGTCCTTTGTAATGTCTTGCTTCTATTGAAACAAACAAAATAATAAACCAAAAAAAATTGAAAACTTTTCAAACAACTAAGATCCAATATGCAATTACAATAAAGAATACAATGTGCCAATTCCCCTAAAAAATCAAGGAAAAGATTTAAAATGTTGATATTCTCTTGAATATTGTATTTGATTAGAATCTTGTGAATGCATATGTTAAATACATAGTCCTATTTTACCCTACCCTAAGATAAAACATATCAATATCATTAGGGACATTTTATAATTTTATGTGACCTAGATTTAACAGGTAAAAAAAGGAACTAAATGAATCATTATAAACTAATATAGGCATTTTAGCATATAGAAATTAACTCTCTTTAGTTTTGTGGGTCATGGAGCTTGAACTTGGCCTGGGCGCTGTTCTTGAGCTCTTCAGCTCAAGGCTACTACCCAACTCTTGAGCCAAGCCCCACTTCCAATTTTCCAGAGGTTAATTGGAGATAAGAGTCTCAGGTCCTTTTGTGCCCTGTCTGGCTTTGAACTTTGATCCTCAGATCTCAGCCTCCAGAGTATCTAGGATTACAGGCGAGAGCAATCTGTCCAGCAAACTTAACTCTTAAATAACTCTTCTGCTCAAAAATTTCAATTTGACCATATATTCAAATATATTCTGATGCCAAACTAAGAAAATAAAACATATATTGATCATTAATGTTGCCCAACTCATACTGCTAATGCAATTCTATGTAAAAAGTTAAACTTATTCTTACATCCTGGTTCTTACTTTATAAGGTTGTGCATTATTATATAACTCCAAGCATATTTACATTAAGATCTATACTCTAAAAATAATTAGATATAAAATTTGCAAGAACAATATTTAGGTTGGAAATTAAGCAAAATATAAAAATAGTTCTTTAAGCTTAAAAGAAATTGCAACATCTTGCCAAGGAAAGTATTTGCAAATACAAAAATCTGAGCCACAAAATCATAAATGACTGCTTTTAGTAAAGAACATTCTGGAAGTCCACAGAAGAAAGTGACACATTTGTATGCTGTGTGAGATTCAACATACTTTGTGCCAGATGTTGGACTTAGTATTGCAATAAAACTTTGTTTTCCTTGTAATTAGGAAAATGACTTTATCAAGTTGATTAATTCCAAAGAGATCACCCCCGAAGGTACCAAACAACAACAAAAAGAGGCTATGTCAGCAAAATAAACTCTTATTGCATATTCAACCTCATTTGTGCAATTTATAAGGTAAAAAGTGTAGCAAGTCTATGAAAGTATTTTAAAGAACCCTAAAAACTTATTCTTAGCAAGTAGGAAGATAGTGTCTTATTTGTATTTTGTCTTTGTCTAAAGAGTAAACTAACACTGAAATTACTTAGCATTCATCCTCACCATCTATTTACATTTCATAAATACCTTTCAGAAAATGAACCTCTAGGCACAATTGAAACCCAACCTTTTACATTTCATGAATAGATATTTGTCTGGCTGGTCTATATATTGAAAAAGCCATTACGAGACTTGTGTATTGATTTCAGATCATCCATTATTCCCCAAGAGGATGAAGCTCCTCCAAAGACTGTAGAAGAATAGTTACTATCCATGCACAGTAACCACTTTTTAAGCATGTGTTTTTTATTATAGGATCAGTACCATATGCTCTCAATACCAACGAGCTAAAGAATATGTATTACTTGCCAAACTTTTCTTCCACTGATCACATATCTCCTCAGTAAATAATTATTTCCAGACAAATGGGAAAAGGAATTGTGCTTCTTTTTAAATTATCCCCATGTATTTTTATAATTCTAAAGAGGAGGGAAGAGACATGAGTATAACACTGTCTTTGAACTGTTCTTATTCTGTCCCCCTTGCTATATGAAACCTATAAGTTAAAGTTTGGTGCTTTTTTCTTTACTTCCTCCACACTGCCTACTTGTAACAAGGCCCTCAACAGCACATATAGAGAGCATCATATCGTAAGCCACAGTCAGACTTTGTGAAGAGTTCATGTAATAGAGTAAAATGGAAAATGCTCCATGCCATTGGACACTAGGAAAAGAATTCATATTTCAGTAGATACAAGGCAGTTAATTAACATCATTTGGAGAAAAAACAACTTCAGTTTCAAATTAGTTATGTCAGTTTGCTAAATTCTTAATATAGGAGAGCTAAGAAAAAAATCTATCCTAATTATGAGCCTATAAAGAGGCTCATAATGGAAAACTGGTAACTGCATTGTATTCATAAACTTCTTTGTTGGATGGCAACTCCTTTGTACAACTATGCCAAAGATAATTAACAAAAGGGAAAATTTTTCCTAAGGTAGGGTTTTAACATGATATCCCTGTCTCTACACTCAATAATACAACACAAAAAAATACTAACAGGAGTCAAAATGAAATCCAGAAAGGACAATTTTAAACACAAAAATCTATACATTAAAACACTGGTCCAAACTTATGTTTAATTTCTACATCTAGTGTACTAATCTAAAAAATACATTTTAAAGCAAATCATGGCCTAAGATTTTTTGATAATTAAAAAATGCTACAAAACTGAATCTTAAAATGGGGCAACATTAAGTTTTGCCACATCTAATAGCTTCAGAGAAGTTCATGAATAAACAATTGTAACTTCACTTGCAAGTACCATGAACAAAATTTAAAATTAATTTTTAAGCTTTGAGTTTCAAGTTTCCAAGGATATACTGATTCAGGCAGAGACAACACTTGTCTTCTAAGTATTTTCATGAAGACAGATTTTTCCCCTAAAGAATAATCCAGGAGTGGTTATTCATGACTTAATTGCCTGACCAAATGGGGCAAAGAATAAGGAACAAGATATACCTGCTTCTGGCAAATTGCATCTTTCCCTTTCTTCCATCTACTCAGAATTCACAGGGTCAGACAACAGGATGATCCCTCAGCAAAATGGGTTGGTCTACTCTACACACTGCCTTTTGAAGATGAGAAGCATACAAAATGAATCCAACAAAGAAATAAAACACTTCCAGAAAAGAAAAAAAAAGTCAATAAGAGAAAGATGAGTCACACAATCCAGTTACAATTGAATTGAGGGCATCTACTATATAGCAGCAACTATTCCAGGTTTTGGATGCACAAACCTGTAATCCTAGCTATGTGTCACATTGAGATCTGTTGACTGAGTTTTGAATCTAGCCAGGGAGGAAAGTCTGTGTGATTCTTACCTCCAGTTAACCATCAAAAAGCCAGAAGTAGAGTTGTGACTCAAGTGGCAGGGCATTCACCTTAAGCACAAAAACTCAATACATAGTTTCTAAGTTCAAGTCCCTCGACTGGACCAGACTGGCACATATATGCATACACACACACACACACACACACACACACACACACACACCACTTTATTTATAATTCATACAAATTTAATATCATAATTTAGAGGATTTTGTTCATATACATGTTACAGGTGAGAAAATTAGGTAAAAAATCAAATAATGTGCCCAATTATCATGCATCTAGCTTATGGCTGAGTTTAGAATTTTCTCTCCATCTATCCAATTCTAATTCCCTTCCCATATAGTCAAGTCTACATTTCCTATAATTCCAGATGAACCTCCACTGTGAGGAAAAAAGCTATAAAGAACCATAGAAGAAACAAATGACATGATCATTGCCTCCTGGATAGTTATTATCCAAAAAGCATTCTGAAGATCCTGAGTAGGAGAAGTAGTGTGGATTGTACAGCAAAATAAAGCCACCAGTGAAGGAGAGAAAATTAACTGTGGTTTTCCATTTACCAGTCATATTACTTTGAACAAATAATATATATATATATTATTTTTATATGTACAGAGAGCACATATAGTATATCTTCCTTTATTTTCTTATCAAGTTAAGAGAAAGAGCCAACTAGAAAGACATCAGCTTTTTTATGTGGAAGATACTTTATATATATACATATATATATATATATGCAGTATAGATTGGGCACTCACACCTATAATCAATCATAGCTACTCGGTAGGTTGAGATCTATTTGAATACCACAGTTCAAAGCCAGTCCAGGCAGGAAAGTCCACAACACTCTTATCTCCAATTACGTACCAAAAGGCCAGAAGTAGAGGTGTGGTTCAAGTGGTAGAGTGGCTGAGTAATAGCACTGAGCTGAAAAAAGCTCAGGGACAGTGTTCAATCTCAGGACTAGCAAAAAAAGAGAAAAAAGAAAAAAAAACTGTAATGCATATATTTTTATTCAAGGGCCCATAGTAAGACATCTGTACACAACAGTAAAAGGATTAGCTATCTCACTCAAACTGTTTCTTGTCTTTTTGGTTTTGCTATGCTTGCTTTCTAAAACAGTGATTGCCTTGAGTACTAGTGGTTCACCAAGTGGTCCAGGCCCTTATCCCCACCCCTCACCCCAACAGCCCATGAATACTAGTCTGCCAAACTAGATGAGGCAGCCTAAATGCAGTTAGTTAGCCAGAAGGCAGGTTGGTCCTATTTCCCTCTAGATTTTCCTGTGTTGTTGTGTCCTTTCTTCTCCCCTTCAGCTATCTTATAAGTTTTAGGACTCCATATTCAAGTGGTCACCTCTAAACTTCAAGTTATACGTCCAATTCTAAGTTCACCTCCAAAAACAAGTGTGATAACCCATTGCCCAAAGGTGACTGGAAAAGAAATTATCGGGGGACACTGAGAATTTCCAAAAGAACAATATCAGCCTGAGTGGGAAGTGTGTTGAATTAGGTTAGCATCAACTACAATTCTTTTGAATAAAAATGAACTAAAATCAGTTTTTTCATCTTAAATACTAACTTTACAACCCAATTAAATATGTATTTTTTCACAAATGAATTGGTACGTAGAAAATTTATTTTCTATGGGAAAGCTGACCTCCCATCCTAAACAGCTAAGTAGGAGAGAAAAAAAAAATTCGAGCCAGGCACTGCTGACTCATACCAGTCCTACACAGGAGGCTGAGACCTGAGAATCAGATTTGAAGTCAGCATGGGCAGGATGGTCTGTGTGACTTCATCAACAATTAACCACTGAAAAGCCAGAAGTGGAGCTGTGGCCCTAGTGGCAGAGTGCTAACTTTGAGCTAAAACAGCGCCAAGACAGTGCCCAAGCCAAATTCCAACCTAGTCCTAGCACGCGCACACACACACACACACACACACACACACACACACACACACTAATAATAATAATAATAATAATAATAATAATAAATAAAAATGTAAAGTTGTTCTGATAGCCAATAGTTTGGAAAGAGATTGGGAAAAGCGTACAAAAATTCTTCCAATAGCTACCAAATGCCTATTATTTTTTTCTTATACATATTTAAAGAAATCTTGTAGTAGCTCCCATTTTACATAATTTGTTTCCAATACATAAAAGATTTCTACTCTTTTAAGATGAGAACTAGGTATGAAACAACCAGATATTTGTATACACACAGGCATCAACATCAGTTTTTCTCAAATTATTCTTGAGTAACAAATTGTCAAAGTGGATTTTTCACTAACTTATACTGCATTTAGTATTTCCTCAGCACATACTCTACAATCTTTTATAAATTTATCCTTTCAGAGAATATCAAATCTCATTCCTTAATAAAAAGTTTCTCTCTTCAGCTAATTCTGTATTTGGCTTGATTTGTGATGAATTAAGAATTTAGGATGCAAGAATATAACATTCGCATTAGAAAAAAACATACTAAATTTACTCTAACTTTTTCTACATTGGATTTCAGAACAATTAAGTATGAGTCAAAATGACTCAGGTTATAATTTTGTTGTTGAAAATGGTGATTTAAGAGGTAACTGCACTGTAGAGCTCTTTATTTGTGGAAATAACTGAAATATACAAAGTGTACATATCAATAGACTTCTATTAAATCTCTCACCTTTTCCATCAAGCAATATTTTTATTCTGGGCTTTATTTCCTTGGTTTCTATTAATGTTTTCAAAAAGAAAAGAGACAATTTCACTCTGAGGAATACCATAATAGTTCATTATTCATGCATATCTCAGAAGCCCTCATACCTGACTACATTAGGTCTTTTGCACTTTTCATTTTTAGGTCACACAAATACTGTAAGTAATGTAATGAAACCACAGCCTTGTCTGTATTTTCTCATACAGCCAACCCCTGACTCATAAATATTTCATTTCTTGTTGTTTTAACTCTAGAAGAGATTAGTCTGTATATTTTCATAAATGCTTTATTCAAAAATTCTTCTCCCATGAAAGCAATTCTGCTTAAAATTTTGATAAAGGATGGTATATAATGTGATAAAAACAAAAAAGAACTTTGAACTGAGAGATAACATAGTACATTAAGGACAACAATCACACATTATATGGCTTTTGTTTCTATATCCTGGAGGGGTGAAGGGGGGGAGGGAAATGTGGACCAAAACATGAGAAAGGGTATAAATGTTTGTGAAGTAATGCACCTTCTATCTGGCAAATATAATGTAACCCTTCTATTAATTACAATAAAAATATATGAAAAAAAGAAACTAGGCAGTTGTGCATTTCTTAAATAATTTACTTCATAATATTTACATGACACTTTAAATAACAAATAATATAAAGAATATTAAAATGTATAAGAACTTTCAGATCATAGAAAATTCAAACTGAGTTTAAATGGGGAAAGTAGGGTACAGGTGTTATGATGAAGTCAAATATTACACATTGAATATTCAACATGGTGAATAGTAAAAACAAAAATCCAGAAAAAAAATAAGTTCCATTTACAGTTTTTCTTTTTTTTCCTTTTGTTCATTGTTGTTTTAGAGGTGATATACAATAGGGTGACCTTTACATACATTGGGTGATACATAAATTTCTTCACTTTTGCTTCATATCAACTGTTCCCTCACTCCCTCCCACCTCCACCCATGAGTGCTTGGTAATTTATTATTTTTAATAACAAAACTTAACAAGTCTTATTTCTAAATCAAACTTCTTTTTAAAAAAAGATGTAATTGAAAACAAACATAAAGGAGAAAAAGCATGAATGCTAAGGGAAGAGAAGAGAGGAAGAAGAAGGATAGAGAGTCTACTAGCATAATACCTAGATTCTTCTAACATGTAAGAAAGAACAGTAAGGAAAATAACTTTCAGAACGTTAAACTTTTCATTCATCTCTCCCATTTGCTCCCACTAACATTTTTTTAATCTACAAAGTAAACATCAAAAGCAAGATGATTGGGAGGGGGTAAAAGGATGGAAAGGGGGACAAAAACTTGAGGAGTATCAATGTTTGAGAAGAAACATACCCACCACCTGACAAATGTAACTCTCACCCCTCTATAAGCTATCCAGACAATAAAATACAATTGAAGAAAATAACAAGGAACATTCCCCAGACATATTAAGAGACTGATTTGATATCTCAAAAAATAGACAAATAAATAATACTAGAATTCATAAATATAAATAACTATCTAAAGCACCACCCCAAGAAAATAAAATAAAAAATATTTCTTATCCAGTTGAAATGAAGAAAACCTAGATAAATGACCATTCTGACTAATTTAGAATCCTGGTATGATCAATTTAAAATTGTCTCACTTCATGTGAAGGTATCATCCTCTAGGTCTATCACATACACATATATGGATGCATTTATGAGTACATAAACATCTTTGTCTCATGCTTAAAATTGCCTCTGTGAGTTCTGATGCTTCCTAATTCTTCTGTCTGAGGATGTTTGTGACCATTTTATTTTGCTCCAACCTCTGTTGAAATGTTGCAAATGACCCATTGTCTTGACCTTTTATGGATCAGTAAGTTGCTGATTGTCCAAATACTGATTGATAATTTTTTCTTACTGAAGACTAAATCAGAATTCACTGCAGTGTAAAGGGAATAGTTATTTCATGAGTTTATGACAAACTTCTAAGAAGTTCATGTCAATTTTAAACAACTTTTAATTCAAAGAAAGTAAATTAACTATGGCATTGACTTTAGAGCTGGAATATTGAAAGGTATGTCTGTGACTTTGAGTAATTATGCTTGTATGTATTAGGAAAAGATGGTTCATAGGTTAAAACCAGCCTATTATCTGACTTTTAATGCTGTGTGCAATAAGAATTATTTTACTTTTTAAAATATGTGAATATAACACTATATATTTTGATATTTTATGACATGAAAACAACATGAAATTCAAATATACGGACACAAATACTGGAACATAGCTATGCTCATTCATTTTAAAAACGTAGAGTTATTTTGTACAGACAGCTGAAATTATGAGTAGTTCAATAGAAGTGTAGAGGCCACAAAGCCATCTAGCCTTTAACCAAAAAATTCTTCTGACTCATCAAAATCAATTGCTGTATCCATTCTATAAAGTTATGCATTATTCAATTCAATTGAATTGTAGTCATCCAGCCTAATGAAAGAAATTAATAAATTCAAAAATAAAAAAATATCCAAAGAAACACAAGAGTTTTACAGGGATTACTCATGAGTAAGACATGCACCAAGAAGTAAAACAGAAAGACAGCTCGGAATTTTCACAAATACTCAATATGGACTGAACTAGATCAAAAAACATTTTAGGACAGTAAAAGGTCTAGTTCAGGTACAGAAAATAATATTAAGAAAGAGAGGCGCCTACTAGTTGGTGTTAATGATATATTACCATCAAATCACCTACATGAAGTGGAACTTATTGAATCTTATGTGGCTTTTTACCTTTTCCACCAAAAAGAAGAAAGTATTGATGCTGAAATGAAATATCTGCTATGAGTAATAAGAATACCAAAGATCAAAAACTGAAAGGGAGATAAGTCATTTACAATACAACAGGTTATCTGAGACCAATCAAATTATAGCTCCAATGTATTTTTAAAAGGTTATAAATGTTGGCACCAAACCTTAATTAATAACCTTCGAAGTGTTAACATATAAGGAGATGAATATAATACATACAGGGGGATGTGGTTTTTTAAAATTATTTTTAAAGTTAAAGTGATTCTCCAAGATGAAGATCAGTATGCTTGACATTATTCCTCAACAAAATTCTAGAACAGGTTATTAAACAGATGGTTTGTGAGCAGTAATTTTTTTAAAATCTGCCATCAGTTTGTTAAAAATTCAACATATAAACTTTGTTTCCATTTCTGACATGCTGCTAGATAAATTAATCAGAGCCATGTCGTAGCTGCACAATATCTGAACTGAGAGAAATATGGAGAAAGTCCCTTGAGGCCAACTTGGAGTTTGTCCACTTAGTATTTGTTTAACTTCAGAATTTTTTTTTTAACATCTGGGATGAGAGGCACATTGCCATGGGTGTCTTCTATTTCTGTGTATTTTGTAAGCACTGCCGCCACTGGCAGCTTTTGTTCTGCACTGAATTTCCATAGATGTTTGAATAGAAAGTCTTGAGATGTATAGGTATTGTCTCTTTCTAGAATAATGAAGACATACCCTTATTCTCTATCATAAAAGATGCGGTTTTAAACTTAAAGTTCCTTATTTGTGATGCAAGTCCCTGCATGTCCAACATGAACTGGAGCATCTCTGCAGAGACCCTATAGGATGGGAGGGGAGTAGGATTGGGAAACAATGAGGAATGGAGAACAAAGCTGAAACTCAGCCTAATTACTACACCATTAGTAGTGAAGTCCTTTGTCTCCGACTCAGGTGTCTGTGTCTTCAAAAAGTAGCAACAAAATGGACACTGTTAATTTCTTAGCAATACAAAGAGTGTAAAGTTTCAGGTCTTCCAGAGTTCTGGATAATCTGTTGACTCAACTTTTTGATACTAACTGCTAGGTAAATGTCACTATAATTATGATTAATTTCAAATACATATATCACTAGTCATACAATCACCTCCAAAGAATTAATAGTAGTTTAAGGAGTCGATCCGTATTCAGAATGGAAAAGTATCCACTCTAAACAAACTTTTGGGCAACACTTTAAAAATGTTTTAAATTTTAACTTTGCAATACTTTTTTAAAATAATAAAAATAAGCTATAAAATATGTTAACAAAAATTATGAGTACCCAACTGCTAGTACAAATAAAAGAACCAAATGTTTAGAAAATCTTGACATGATGAATCGCAAGTAATATGACCAAAATGCATTATGTATATGTAAAGAATTATTCAAACCTTTCATTTTGTACAATAAATATATATAGATATATATTTAAAAAGTAAGTTAAAATAAATGTAAAAATTCACAACTATAATCAAGGCACAAATGAAATTTCAGTAATAAGCTTTTTACGTTTCATTCAAGTTGAAATAAATATTTAAAATGAGTTAAACTTCTGCTAATAACATGTCCAAAAGAAACAAAATTTGCTACTACATGATGGTCAGGCCATATTTACATATGTTGTTTACCTTTGAACATAACAATTTCAAAGGGAGACTAGCAAATATGAATTTTCTGTCAAATATGAATTATTTTAGGTACATAAAGTATAATTGAAAAAACTTATCTTGCTGAAATCTATCTGTCTGTCTATCTATCTATATATTTAGATGGGATGGTAACTTTTCATGCAAAGCAAAGTTATCTATGTGAAATACACTGTGTCCTTCAAGAAGGCATAGAGCCAAACGTCTGATTCCAATTCAACACGAGGAAGAACTTTCAGAGCAATTAGAGCATTTTTAAATGTTGGTCTTTATGAAAACAATTTTACCATCCAGGACATTTTAGAAAGCACCTAGCCAGGACCACCAAATGAGGACTCCCTCCTTCAGTTGTCTTTCGATCTCATATCCTTATAAAAGCAAACACACAGATCACATATCCATACTTCTTGTCAATGTCTATCCCATCTCATCTCACTGGTTTATTTATTTATTTTACTTTTCCCTTTCAAACTAGCACTTCTTCAAACTAAAGAATGTTGATAGCAGAACATCTGACTTTTGAATTTACCTCTCTGGGTATTTCCTATTTGCAGATAGGAGAGCTCACAGGAACTTGACATACAATCTCAGAAAGCAACCTCAAGGCCCCCCTCTTGTCTTGTTTGGTAAGGAAGATTCAAAAACTTACTGATTTGCAAGTTAACTTGCAATTCTAGGATTCCTGAATTCTGAATCATTTTTCCATGTACAGAAATTGGTGGATGCTGTGTAGTAATTGAGGAATGGATAAGTGAATAAACAAGATTAAAGGTCAATAATTGACTTCTTTCTCCTGTAAGGATGATAAGAATTTACAAAAGCATAGAAAATTTAACACCTTTGGGAAAGAAAGGGAGCCAGCATGAGAGCAAGAACAATACTATTAGAAGTGAGCTGTGGATAGAACTTCAATGAAGACACCAAGGTTAATTCTCATGACTATTTGGTTCACAAGCAAGCACTCTTTATAAGCCAAAATAAAATTTCATACTATCTAAAATGTATTTGAATGAAAACGGAGGACTTACAAGAAGATCTAGGAAGAATTAACCACCTTCCAGCAAAGGCAAAATGGACAGGACAGAGATGCACCTTGAATGCATTTTGTTAGCTGAAAAGTCATGACTCTAAAGGTTACATACCACATGACTCTATTCACACAACAGACTTGAGAAAACAAAGTTGGAGGGATTGCAAACAGCACAGTGATTACCAGGGACTGGAGAAAAGGAGAAGGGGTCACTTAAGAGTGCATTGAGGAATTTTAGGGGGCCATGGAACTGTTCTGTATTTTAATGTTGCTAATAAAGTTATACAATCAACTCTTTGTTAATACATCAAGAACCACATACCAAAAAGGACTAAATTTACTATATTGTATCACTGATAAAAAAAAATACTTAGTAAAGGGGAATGATTGAAACATGGTTCTTTTGATGAATATACCACAATAAAAAGTGAATATGGCAATAGAAAATTACCAGGATCTATAATTTAGTAACTAATATCTAATTTAAACTGAAATGTAAACAGTACGTATAACTGTTTTTATAGGTAATGAAAGCTTTCACTCTTTCATAACAGCCAACGGGTAAAAATAAAATCCATTCACGTATCCCCTTAGCTACCTGGGAGGCTAAGATCAGGATCAACATAGCTTCATACACACAAGACTCAGGCAGTCAACAGCTGGACTTAGTGACATATTCTTTTCCTCTCAATCATGTAGGAGGATAAAGGTTCTAGAATACCCAAGGCAGAAAAGTCCATGAGGTTCAATATTAACGGAAAAGCATTCATGAATCAAAAGTAACCAGTGCAAAGAAGGTTTAGTTATGTGCCTAAGTAGAACAGCTACCTAGCAAGCATGAGGCCCTAAACTCAAGCCCCAGTACTGCCAAACTATATACGCATATTACATAGATAGATAAATAGATACAATTATATACATATTATAAACATATATACATACATAGCTAAATCTAATATATATTTTATTAGAATCCAATCACAAAGAACACAGTGATATAAAGAGAATATATATGTGAAATAAGTAGCAAATTATAATAGTTTTTCAGAGAGTGGGTTGATTATGAAAATCTAGCATCCTAAATGAGAGAGTATACACTTCAGGGAGTATGTACACTTACCATGTGTGTGCATAGTACATGGCTAGGAGCTGAGAAAGCAAAGCAATGAAAGAAAAATTGATAGGGCTCTAAAAATAGGCAGTTCCCAAGAGAAGATCTGTCACAAGATAAAATCTCAAATTTATATAGGACTCTGGGATTCATACACAGTCAGACTAAAGGGCAATATTCTTAGGGGAGGAACCCAAAGGCATAACTCCTATGAACACTTAAAAAATGTTCAAAATAAGCTGGGCCCAGTGGCGCAGTGGCTCACACCTGTAATCCTACTCAGGAGGCTGAGATCTGAGGATCAAGGTTCAAAGCCAGGCATGTTAATGCTCAGAGCTCAGGGAAGAGACTATGAAGTTGTTTTCTCCCCTAATCCTAATGTGAACAACTCCACTTGTAGTCTACCTAAACCTGTCCTGATTCAGGGGTTAGACTGAATAAGAAGTTCCACTCCTTCCTGGGTAGGAGAAAAGTGATTTGAAGATTCAACAAGTGGAAAAGAAAAATAATTTAACTAAGACTTCTTTAGTATCAACAGCAAAGTTAGTATAATATTTGTCTGGTGTGCTAGGTGCAGGTACTCTAACACTGGAGCCCCACCTTGAGCCCCTTAACTAAATTACTTATTTATCATATAAGGTCTCACTTTATGCTAGACCAGTTTGGGTTACAATGTATCAATACTTCCCCATGTTAGAGTATATGATAGATGGAAACCAATGTGCCCTCATAGCTTCGATAAGTGGTACATACCATGATACTCACACACTGGTTGAGGGACCCTCCTGGATGTCTTTTTTTTTTTCTGGAGTGATACCTGATCTCTGCCTCCTAATTAGCTATAATTAATTATAGGCTTGAGCCACTGTGCTAAGCAGAAGATAACTTCCCCATCTTTTATTTCATATGTACATTTATCTGATAGTATGGAGAGAGCACTTAATAGTTTTAAGCATGTTTTTTTTTTTTTCCAAAACTATCCATCATCATTCTCACTCTCTATTTCTCACTCTGATATACGGTATTAGTATCAGGAAAGCCCTCAATAAGAAATGTGTTACTTGTAAAAATTGCATGTAGAATAATCAGCATGAGACCTGAAAGGCATCAGAATACAAGGGGTAGGGAAAGAGGAACAGAAAATGTGAGAAAAGAAGTTAAAAAAAAACAATTGTTTTGTATGGTGGTCATGAGAACTGAACTCAGGGCCGGGGCACTATCCCTGAGCTACTGTGCTCAAGATTTGTACTAATTGGAGAGAAGAGCATCACAAGACTTTCTTTTCAAGACTGGCTTCAAAATGTGATTCTCGGATCTCAGCCTCTTGAATATCTAAAATAACAGTGGCGAGTCACTGGCATCTAAATAACAAACCAAATTTCCAAGGAGAGAAAAAGGGGTAATTATTAATAACATGTAAATGTGTTTTGTCTCTGTGTTTCCAAGGACCATATTTTACTGGAGGTAACATACATTATCAAAATGACTTTGTTCAGAGAAGAAAAGAGGCAGAGAAAACTGCCAGACATCTCAGAAGACAGAGGCATTCCTTCATTATTACTAGCAAACATTAGGGATCTCTTTGTCTATTATCAGGATATTTAGAACAACGTTTTGGACAAAGTGAATACAGTTTTAAATATAAACTACATTCTAGGAGAGATATTCAAGACATTATGGTTGTGAAAAAATACCTGTAGGTTTTTCTGGGGGGTGAGAAAGGGGCATAGCATGGACAGTTGTATCACATACCTTTGCTGTAGTATTCACAAGCACTCTCAGCAAGATAAAAAAAGGGATTTTAGGTAGTTTTTCATCAAATAACAAAAATTCAACCTATATATTCAATATATATTGGAAAAAAAGAGAAGAGAATAAGTTTACATTTTTCCAATGCAGAAAGGCAAAGCCAGCCACATATAATTACAAATCTTCAATATACAATGATTTCACTCATTTCCCATTCCTGCAGACAATCCCTGAAATACTTTTGTTTTTTTCAGAAACATTTGTATCTTTGGTCACTCATACTAAGATAAAAGTTGCATGGTTAAATATGCCATTTTAACTTGTGGTTAACATCAGCATCTCAGCTCTTGAGACATTCAAAATCACATACATTCAGTTTACAATTGTCCAAAGTTAAGTGCCGGCTGGGAGTTTTGCCTAGTGGTAAGAGTGCTTCTCTTGCATGCATGAAAACCTGGGTTTGATTCCTTGGTACCGCATACATAGACCAAAGTCAGAAGTGGTGCTGTGGCTCAAGTGGTAGGGCTCAAGTGGTGAGAAAGCCCCAGGACAGTGCTCATGCTCTGAATTCAAGCCTAGGACTGGCAAAAAAAAAAAAAGTTAAGTGCAGTGTGGTTTCTCCAGTAAATAGGAAAAAAAATACATGGCCAGGTATTTTCCACAACCTGTCATCCAAGTTAGTGGGGAGACAGAAATTTGGAGGATAATAGTTTAAATCAACTTGTGCAAAAAAGTTGGTGAGACCTCATGTCAACCAAGAAGAACAGTGTGTGGCATACCTAAAATTCCAACTATAATTCTTACTCCAGATAAGCAGTAGTCAAGGGTAGAAGGATCACAATTTTAGTCTCTAAAGAGTAACTAAAGAGAAAATAGACTGGCAGTGTAGCTCAAATGATAGGTGTCTTACCTAGCTAGCCAGCTCAAAGTCAAGTACCACAAAAAACAAAAAACAAACAAACAGGAGAGATTGAAAGATATGAAAACTTAATGGATACCTAAGATGAGACCCATGACTTGCCCCAAAGTGATATTATCAGATGGTCACAGGACAAAAAAACCAAGACAAAATAATTATAATCATTTACAAATGCAATTTATTACAAATGTAATGGCATAGATAAACATAATACATTGGGTTTCCACTGAGCCAGCCATTTGTTTCTTCATTCAACGTGTATTCAACTCAAGATTTCTGAGCAAAAAAAATTTTTAAAAAAGATGTCTGAGCACAAAGTATTCCAGAGAATGAAAGGCAAACCTCTGACATAGGGAGTCAACTCAGCCTGAAATATCAAGAAGGCTAGGGTGTCTAGAGTAAGCTAAATAAGAAGAAAAATTAACAAGACCTTGAGGAAGGTCTTTATTTTCTATACTAAGAGCCCTAAAAAGCTATGCAAAGTGGATGAACGAATAATTAGAGGTAGTTATATGTGTCTTCAGTACATACCTACACATATACACATATATACATGCCAGTTTTAGAGCTTGAACTAGAACTTCAAACTCTTGCTTAGATTTTTCACTCAAGACTGGTACCTTACAACTCGAGTCACATAGCCATTCCTGGCTTCTTTGCTGACTACTAAGAGGTCCTAAGTATCTCATGGATTTACCTTCCTGAGCTGGCTTCTTATCTCAATCTTCAGATCTAAGTCTTCTCAGTAGCTAGCATCAGAAGCATGAGATACCAGCACCCTGCTAAATGCAGATGTGAAGAACATTATACTACATGGAGAAAAAAACTAAATGCCTGGCAGGGAAAATAGGGAGATCAAGTCACAGAATACTGCAACGGTACAGGTAGGAACACATTGTTGGATCTGGTTTAGAACAGGGGCCATAATTTTTCATACAAAAGATAGATGGTTATTTTTCATTGCCATTTGACTTAAAACTAAAGGCAAAATCCCAAAGGGAAGAAAAGAAAAACTTGGAGACAAAAGGTAAATGCAGTTAGCTACAAGCATACAGATAGAGATCAAGCAGGGCCTAGAATCAAGTGTGGGTGAAGTTAACAGTGAAAAGTAGTTCTTAAAGATGTTCAGAATTTTTTTTAATGAGATGATTTTATGACAGCCTACATATGTTAAGATGTTAAGATATTTGGATTAGTGTTTGGAAGTTTCTCCTAACTCTCTGCCAGTGAGAAATTTTATACGTTTCTCCAAAATATGTCTACCATTGATTTTTTTTTTCCTTTCCACTGAAATACACTTTAAGAAAGGTTGAGGGTTTTTTTTTCCACCCCTGAAATTTAGAAAGAAATGCAAAATGGTAGCTATTTTTGCAGATGGGTATCACAATGATATGAAAGTGCAATGATACAGAAAATTTTTACAGAAAATGGTACCAAATAAACATGAAATATTGTAGAAAAAATTTGTTTCTTCTAATAGCTTCCTTTGGGGAATTAAAAGTTAATTTCCTAAGCCCCTTTGAAAAATGCTTATGACATGATAATGACATGATCTTTTTAGATTTAATTTAGAAAAAATCTTTACAAAGAAGTTCTAAAAATTTAAATAAATTTTAAAAATCAACATTATCTTCCACAAAGACTATTTTAAGTCATCCAAGACAGAAACTGAAAGAAATTTGGGACATTAATAAAATAGAAATGCTGAGAGCTTTGAACCCCCTGGGAATTCATTTGCTTCACAGCAATGTGCTTTCCAACATCAAATTTTATTCACTCCTGCTAATGAATATAATTTGCTACATAGAAAAGGAGAAATCCGCAGTATGTGACATATTTATCAATATAAAGAGGCATGTACTGGATATTCATGATGGTTCCTAGGATCTATGAAGAGCAGAAGCTATTGCAAAATTGAATTCAAGCAGTAGTTGATTCTAGACCCAAAAATGTGTATTTCAAAATCTGAATGAATTAAAAAAGCTTAACTTAAAGCTTAACCTCCTTTGGTGATTCACAGAGAAAAATGCATTTTTAAATACAAGTTACCATAGACTTACTTACATAAACTGAAATAATTCTCTAATTCAAATGGTATGCGGCAAGTTGGAAAAATGAAAAAAAAATACATGTCAAGTTAGAGTAAATGAAGTTCTCAATTGCAGAATGCAAAAGCGGAGGTGAATTTAGTGCAAGTCATTAAAATGTGACGTTGTCTTAAAGATGAAAGGATGTGAAGCCAGATTATTCTGTTTTAGAACATAGATAGACTGGGTTAAGTTGGCTGCCAAACCAAGGCCTATACAAATGAAAAAACACAAATTCCTAATCACTTATAAAATGGAAATTACACTTCTTAATTTAATTAGCCCAATATTTGAAATACTGCATTGGATGAAGCTGCAACTGAAGAAAACATAGCTATGAACACTATTATGGAGATACATCATCAAAATTATATAAGATTTTTTTCTTGCTTTAATATTACTAAAATGCTACATTAAAAAATACTAAATCATCTCTGAGGCCCTCTCTCCAATACTTCAAATTTTAAACATTAACTTTTTAGTTATAATTTTTCTTTACATTTCATCAAAACTAGCTCATTTTATTTTGGTTTTTTTTACCCCAAAAACTTGGGGAAGGAGATAAACATGATGGGAAGAGAAGAAGAATGAACATGAAAATATATCAGAGGCAAGTAAATACTCAGGGAAAGTAACAATGGATTTTATGAAGTAAGAGTATCTTTGTGAAAAAATATTCTATAAGAAAGAGTACCCTATGATACATTTATATAATTCAATAAAAATGAATTTTCATGTAACTAAGGAGAGGCTAAAAAGTAGTGATATTTTTAGATAATCTTCCTAGCAAGCTGATTTGTTATGTAAGAGAAAACAAAACAGGTTTGAGGTCCTCTTTGAAGTTCTGGAAGAACACTGAAGAAGCTGAAAGTTTGGAGCAAAACCATAAGAAAACAATGAAAATGATTTGAAAAATTTTGCAAAGAAAAATAAACAAAATCTCAAAGACCTGAAACTATTTTACTCAATATAAACTACAGAAATGGTGTTTAAAAGTTCTATTAAGAGATAAATAATTGGATCAAGGAAAATGTTTATTTCATCAGTAAATTTCAATTAGGCATTAAATTATCTGCAAACCATGAAACCTGGATGTGACCGTTAGAAGTCTTAGGCACCTGCACTATCATTACACAAGCTTTAGAATTATAAACTGCAATCTTTCTGGGCTGGCTTTGCTCAAGTTTGTTGAAACTCTGCCAAATTAACGGCTACATAAATACAGCTAATTTCAAATATCTGTGCTAATATCAAGATCTCATAGGGCCTAATTTAAGAAATAGCCTCCCTTATGAAAGAACAGTAAGAATTTGGGTACTGCTTCAAATATTTTGGAACATTCATTGAATGATGAGAGTACAACTATTATTTCATACATAAAGGAAAATAATTTGAGTGTGCCAAAATTAGTATTCAGTTATTATAGAGATGGAATTGATACTGTTTCTGAATCCAACTATGATTTAAAATTTTATCTGCTAGCAGTGATGTCAAGGAAATTTCTTAGTGACCTAATTCTAAATAATATTCTCTTCTAATAAGTAAGGGCCTCTTTTGGATATCACAGAGGCAGAAAGCCTGAGTATGTCCACAATTCTGTTTTCTATCAGTACTAGGATTTAACATGAGATTGTCATCCAGAGAAGAAACAAGAGTGATGAGTCACAGCCATCTCTAAGTCCTAAAACTATTACAAGTAACATTGCTTTTACGTAATTAAGTTCTGTTTACATATTTTTAAAAAAATCTGTTGAATTTGTCTTATGTTCATTATGCTTTTATATGCCCTATGAGTCTTAAACAAACAAGGTGGTTATGTTTACATATTTAAACATACTTTTCATTAAAAAGCTATGAAAAGTGAATTGTTTCCTGTTTTGAAATCTTGCTTCTACTAAGTGACTATAATTTCTTATTATAGGTTATCTTCATGCACATCATTTCCACTCTTTTCCTTTTATCATGTGTCATACCATACTTTCCTCTTCATGTTTCTAAAAAAATTACAAAGAGGAGTAAATGAATGAATAAGAGAAGGAGAAAATGAAGACAATGCCCTACCTGTCTAATGACCTACAAAATTAAGAAGGCGTGAGAAGGGGAGGGATGGGAGAGAAAGGAGTGACATGGAAAAGGTATACTGTATTCAGAAACTACTTTGTTAAATGGCAACTGTGAAACTACTTACAGATAATAATAAAATTCACAAAGGTTTACTTTGTTGAGTAAACTACTGCATTATCTTCAGTACAAGGAAATAAAACTTGAATGACAGCTTACTAAAGGGACAACAATGTCATAAATCTATTTATATCAAAATGTAATTGTAGGCCTTTTTTAACGCCAGAATAAAGTCTATGGAAACAATGCCTCAATATATAGGTTGGACAATTAACAAATAATTACAGGCAGTTCATGTGTATGTGTATGTGTGTGTGTGTATATATATATATATTTCATGTGTGTTCTCTATTTTAACATACATGGAAGTGTAATCATAATATTATAAGTATGTGTGTACAAAAATTAAATATTTATTGTATATTGTATTTGTATTTAAATTGAATGTTGCAAATTAATGACTGAAAGATTTGTACTTCTTTACCTGTTTACAAGTGAAGTCTAAGACAGTCATTCTAAATTGAGTGACCACTTTCACTTAGCTAGAGAGAACTATAATCAGAATTCTAGAGACATCTTTCAAAGCTGGTGACTTAATTACAATTGAACATTTTTTCACATTATTTTAGGCATGGGTCAAGTTAAGCAAGGATAAGATAGGAGGATAATAGAAGAAAGAGAAAGACAGGACTGTGAAAAGAACCAAACAAAATAGGAAATTTTACAGCTCTTGTGATTACAGTGTGTATAACTTTATATGCACTCAATTAATACAGGTACAAATAAATCACAATTGTAACTTGCATTTAACAGCCTTAAACAAACACTACATTTAAAAATT
Organism: Megascapheus bottae; assembly: GCF_031878675.1. NCBI lineage: Eukaryota > Metazoa > Chordata > Mammalia > Rodentia > Geomyidae > Megascapheus > Megascapheus bottae. Next base: position 57,658,546 of record NC_143513.1, on the reverse strand, counting down.
CCAGTACACTGAGAATATACTTAGCCATAACTCACAGTGACAGAAAAGATAAACAGGACCCTTGACAACATAAAACATGTCCCAGGGTATGCCTCAGTGCAAACTTGAAGATGAAATTATCTGAAAGCTCATCTCCAGTTCTGACCTCTGGCACGGACTTGCTATTAAACACACCCCTCCTGCTTCCTCTGCTGCCTACCCAAACTATTTGAGTTAGGAGACCGTTCAAAGATGTGCCTTCCAGGCAAACTTTTGTTTTCTACAAGTAAATCCAAATAGTTCCAGCTGGAAAATGTCCACCCTAGCTACTTGACACTGGAGTGTCACCTTCATTGGCCTTACCTGCTACTACATAACTATTCTTCCAAGTAGGTTGGATGATAGCTCTTAAGCATCTTGGGATGCATGATGGATATGAATGTTATATACATTACACTTTCAGCTCTCACATACCCTCTCTCTTCCTTCTCACCCCTTCTGGAAACTTACCCAGGGCCACTCCAGGCACCTCATGTCTCCAATGCCTGCCCACCTGGAAGCAACCAGTACTTAGGAATAATCTTCAGGATTTAAAAAAAAAAAACTGACTGGATTTCAACATGTGGTGAAATGAAACGCGTAGTGTGGGGTAGGCATATGAGCGTTACAGAGAGCAGCTGTCCATTAAGTGGTTTAAATCTGTTGGCTGAAAAGCTGAATAAACAAATACACAGATGGGTCCGGTTCCTTGGGGACTCCGGTTTTGAAGAGCCTCCCAAGTCCTGGCTAGTTCAGTCTCTTCAGACTCATTCCTAGGGTAAAGGTACTTAGTTAGGTTCGGTTTTCAAGTGTCTCAGACCTGCACACACAGCTTTTCCTTCATGTTTCTTCTAATCAAAACTTCACCCTGTGCTCCACGTGCCCGGGAGACTTAGCTCAAGAGTGCAGGATAGTGGGACAACTTTTCCTCCTAGCACTAAAGAAATCTGAACACCCAGAACAAGTGAAGGCCCACAGGGAGGTTGAGGCACTGAGATATGGGCGCCAAGAGGAGGACAGGCGCACGCCAGTGGGCCACTCTGTGGGTCTGGCGCACGTCGCTGCCCTAAGTGAGTCGCCACAAGTACTCAGCGGGCATTGCGACCCTTTTTCTGCCCGCTAACCCTGGGAGGGTAAAAAGTCAAGCGCCAAGCCCTCTCTTACTCCTGAAAGTTGATCGCGCCCTTCCCATGTGCCCTTCCAGGAAGAAGCAGGACTGGTGGCTGCAGCCCAAAGGCACCCACACTGAGGAGCCCTTTCTGAAACAGAAGAAAAAGTCAAGGCAGCACAGATCCCGGGCGAGGCGGGTCGTGCTGGAGCTGGGACCGGGGAATGAGAGCCCTCCCGTCGGGGACAGCAGCAGAGGCGCGCGGTAACCCAGCGTCCCTGAAGGGCCAGAAGTTTCTTGACTTGAGAAATGGGAGTGTCCCCTTTTCTGATTCTCCAGTTCCCAGAGAAGAACTTGGGAAACGATCGCGCCGCAGCTCCTGACTCGGGAGGGGAGCGATGCACTTGCCCAACTGAGTAAATAAAGGTCAGCAGTGCGGGTCAATAAAATGTGCGCTTCCAACCGCCAGATGTTTTTTTTTTTTTACTGTTTTCTTTTCACCCCCAGGTGGGGGGGGCTTTCTTGGGGGGGGGGAGGTAAAGGAGAAAAGAAGAGAGAAGGGAGGACCACAGGAAAAAAAATAATAAAGGAGTAAATAAACACACATCTGGTGTTTCGACACACATTCTCCTCCAGCCGCGTTCTCTCTGGACGAAGCAAACATTTTGCATATTCAACACTAAACATCTTCCCTGAGCCAGCGACGACTGTGGACTCTTCTTCTCCCCCCCCCCACCCCAAACCCCTAATTCTTTCCATCACAAAGCAAAATACAAAAGAACAACAAGTGGCGGTGTGGGGCTCAGAAGGCGACCCGGACGCCCAGCCGAAATTTGACACATGTCACACTTGGCCCCGCCGCGCGCTGCGCCCGCGCTGGGGCGAAACTTTGCGGCGGCTCCGGAGGCGGCGGGAGCGCGGAGTGAAGAAAAAGAAAAGTCGCAGCCGGCCCGGCGGGGTGTGGAGGTGCGGGGAGGGGTGGGGGGACCAGGGAGGTGGTGGGGTGCGGAGGTGAAGCGCGCCCGAGTGACGGCGAAGAAACTTACCGCGACCGGGAACGCAGTGGGCAGCGTCCCAAGAGGTGGCACCCGCGGCTCCTGGGCAGAAGCCACCAAATCACGCACCCACGCGAGAGTCCCAGCAGCTGCTTGCTGCCGCCTAAAGAGTGGCGGAGGGGGGGACTTGTCGGGTGGGGAGGGTCGGAGGAAACCGCAGCCGGGGAAACGGGGACGGAGGGGATAAGGGGTGCAGCCGCCCGCTTAAATAATCCGGGCGGGCCGGAGTCGGTGGCGGGCTGCGGGTGGCGCGGGGGCTCCAGCCGGGGCGAAGCTGCGGCCGCCCAGCTGCACGCGCCGGCGTGTCTCTCGCGCTTTCTCCGAGGCTCGCGCTGTCTCGCGCTGCCGCTTCCCCCCCACCCCCACCACCCGGATCTGTGTGTGTGTGTGTGTGTGTGTGTGTGTGTGTGTGTGTGTGTGTTAGTGTGCGCTGGCGGACGCGCGCACCCGGCCGCGTGCACGCGCCTTGTTGGCAATGCAAACTGTACACACACACACACACACACACACACACGCACACACTGCGCGCCGAGCGGCCCCGGCTCCTCCAAGGGGCGGGGTGTGGAGGGGGATGGGGCGCCCTGGAGGAGTCGGAAGTACTGCCCGGACACTTGTTTGTTTTGTCTTAGTTTGGGTTGTGATTGTCCTTGTAGCTGTTGATCGCAAAAGTGGTTTGGCACCAGCCTCTGGAGATGTCTTGTCTGCCCACTCCACCTCTCACCCCTCCTCTCCTCTGTCCACCCCACTCCCACCCCCACTCCTCCAAGGGAGGGGTGCACGCCGGGCGGAACATTGTTCCGAGAGGTTCCGTGGAGCCTCCCGGCTGACGTCAGGTCCACCTGCTATGTAAACAACTCGTCCCAGAACTTGTTTGTTCTGCCCCGGTCTTCCCCCTACCCCCACCCTTCTCCCCACCTCCCGCTCCGCCTCCTCGCGCTTGGCCCAGACGGCGAGGGAGGGGAGGGGGTGGGGAGGTAGGCGAGAACAAAACCGTATGCTGTGTTGGCAAAGCCGAGTTGTGTCTGCTGCTTCTTGGCAGTCCCCAAAGTACGTCCTCTCCGCAGACGGAGCTGCTGGCGAATGAGACAGGGGATTCCACACGAAGTGCAGAAAGCCTCGAAGGGATCCAAAGCCCTTGGTGGCAGGTAGTTAAAGTACGCGGTAGTCAGAAGCGGGGACCCGCCCGAGCGTGCGTTAAAACGCTGATTGGCCTTCGGCGAGAGGCTGGGGTGCGCCTCTGCGGCCTGGGGTGGAGAGAGGCCGGCGCCTCTCTCTCCCACTCTTCCTGGTGGTGGCTCCTGTGGGGCCCACGAGTTTGAGGGGCTCCTCGAGTGCGCCGCTCATGTCACCGGGGCGGGGCCTGGAAGGAAGGGGCCACCGAGCTAGAGCACTCAGTCGCCGGGGCTTCCCCTCCGGGACCCTCTCCGTCACTGGGGGAAGCGCGGGCGGCGCAGTGAAAGGAAAGAGGAGACCGCCGAGCCCGCTCCGCGCGCTCCCCCAGTGCCCAGGCACCAGGGCGGGGTGGGGGCGGAGGGACCGCCGCGTCCGGGTCTGCGGGTCTGAGCCGCCGGGGACCCCACTCTTCCACCACCGGTGCGACCGGCGGGGGATGATCGAGGAGAGGCCGAGGGAAGTCTAGACGGGCCCTGGTCCGAAAGGGAACCTTCAGGAGGGGCGGGTTTTCCCTCGGACCCTTTCTCTCCCTAGCACTGAGCTGGGGCGGTCCTTCCTAGCTGCCGCCAACCTAACCCCCCCACACCCCCACCCCCAACCCTGACCCGGCCCCGAAGGCCGCACCACTCTCCGTCAGCCCATAGTTTCCCAACGCCTCAGCTGGTGCTCGGCTCGCCAAGCCAGAGTCTCAGCGTGGCTTTCCGAAGGGCGCGGAAACTTTCCACCCAGCAGTTGCGGCTGGGAGAGCCTGACCCCAGCTCCGGCCCAGCTCTCCTCCCGCTCCCCGCGAAGGCTCAGTAGCCGGAGGGGAGCTGGGGGCGACGACCAGCGGCACCGGTGTGTGCCCATTGAATTCTTTCTGGTCTAAGAGCAACACGCCCTTTCTCTAAAGGTCAGAGGAGAACACACACGCACACGCACACGCACACACACTTGGCACGAACTCCTAAACTTCAGAACCCGCAGTTCTTCGGGGAGGAAGCGGCGCTGGCACCCACATCTGTAAACACACCAGCAGGTTTTCTAGTGAAACCAATTAAGTCAATAAGCCACAGGGCTTTTTCTAGGAAGCTTTCCAGCCCAGAGGACCAGGGACAAGGTAGAGCTTGGCTTTGAATGGTGGTGCTTTTGGTCAGCTATAATAATAATAATAATAATAATAATAATAATAATAGCAACAACAACACTATTCTAGGCGGTCCTCGAGTGCTCCTCTTAAGAATTGTGTGCTCTGCTCGCATATTTTCAAAAGGTCTTGGGTGAGATGCAGGATGGAGAGTGGACTGATAATCTGAATCTTTTTAAAGGTAGAAGAAAGAGCGAGGAGGAGGGGCGCAATCATTAATGTTAGAAAACTTCAGAGCCAAATGGCTGACACCCGGCCTCTCTGGAGGGTGGGGGTTCTGTTCTCTCCGGGTATGCTTCACGAGCAAACCTAAATAAAACGGATTCCGAATTAACCTGCCGCTATTTAGAAAAAAGAGAAGAGCCACGGTGGACTGGAATTCCTCGAGAAGCTGAGGGAGGACAAATCTTTCCTCCAGGGAAACAGAATAAAGGTAACAGACAGGTCACAAGGTCTCCGGCATCTCCCCCCCCCCGCCCCCAACACACACACACCTGCCCACATTGACCCCAATTATTCCTCATTTTCTCCAGGTGTCCCAAGGAAATGCTAAGGACAGGTAAACTACACAGCAGTCCGGAGCCCTGGGAAGTTCAAGATCCTCTAGTGGAGAAAGAGGGTTACTTTTCTCCAGACCGGAAAGAGGCCTTTCACTTTTCTGTCCACAATGACATGTGTGGGTGAAATGCGCAGCCTCTGAAGTTTCTTTCTTAGAGTGCACATAGCCCAGAAGACATTCAAAAGAAAAAAAAAAAACAAGAAAGAGAGAAAAGGAAAAGAAAGAAAGAAAGAAAGAAAGAAAGAAAGAAAGAAAGAAAGAATAAGAAAAAAAATCTCAACCTTAACAGTACAGGCTCACAAACCGGACACTCATCCTTCCGGGGAGTCTTTCTAAGTGAGCTGTACTCACCATCCAGACCCTTGGGCCTGGCTTTATCCTTGCCCCATTATCTTTCCTTCCCTGTCTCCAGTGCCCCCGGCCACCAGCCAGTCCCCAGGCCCAGGGAATAGGGAAGCTGGGCTGGCCTTAGCTCGGAGCTGGAGGAGCTGGGCGGGCCTGAGGCCGGTGCCCTCACCAGCCCATGGGCTGCGCCCAAGTACCAGAGGTGAAAGTTCAAGCTTAGGGCTCTTCTCCTGCTCTCCTTACTCTCATCCCTTCCCTTCCAAGCGCCTCCCACCCCCCCCCGAACTCCAGGCCACTCTGCAGCCCCCCAGGTCTGGCTACCAGGGCTGCTATGGTGGCACGTCGTTTGTTGATGGGTGGTCATAAAATATATTTATTTGCAATTCCTTGAACTCGCCCACCACTCCCGCCCCAGCGTGGTCGGAGAACACTGGAGGCTTTGTTTGCCTCCAAGGCTGCTGGAGCCCGCGGTTTTTTTTTTTTTTTTAGCGCTCTGTGCTAACAGACTCCAAAAAAAAAAAAAAAAAAGTAGAATAATAGGAAAACCGGGTTTCCGCAGCCGAGGAAGACGCTGAAAGGGCAAACAGCAAACGAATAGTTTTCTTTTACACAAATCACTGGTCAGCTCACTGGATCACCGCCGCCTTTCAACGAAACTCTGCCTGACTAGGAGAAGGGGCCAGCCAAAGTCGGTCCCTGAAGTCGGCGCGCCGCGGCTCGCCCTGGCCGCGCAGGGCTCCCGGACTGCACGTGGGTCTGTGAAAGTCACTCCAAGAGGCTTTAGGGAAAAGTTCAAAAGGGGTCCTGGGTGAGTGAGGGGCTTCCCCAGCTGGACCTCCAAGCTCCCTCGTGGAAACTTATTTGATTTCAAGTCTAATTTACGATGAAATCGCAAATCAACAAAATTCGAGACCCTGTGCTGGGATGGTCCTGGGGAAAGATGAATTCGTTTGAAATGGTATCTTTCAGCGTATCTTAGGCTAAAATAAACCACCCCAAGCGAGGTGAAAGCCAGGATGAAAAAAAAATACACACACAGGCGACAAGACTGCGGATCTCTCAATGGCTCGCTAGGGTTTTTAATTGCTTGTTAAAAGAAATATAGTTACTCACATACCTAAGTTTGTTTTCTCCAAAACTTTGATAAAAGGAAAAAGAAAAAATGAACAGCTACGTGTTTTCTTTTCAGAGCCGTTTTATCGATGCATTTGTGAATTATATTTGACTTTCTAAATTCTCTCTTACGTAGCTGGAAGAGAAAAGAAGGAACAATTTTTTTTTGTAAATGAAAATATCCCCTATTAGTGATAGCATCTTCCAAGCTATTATTCACTCTACAATCATATAACAAAAATCTTTAAATGTAAGGTAAAATATCTTTCACTCATACAAAAAAATAAGGCATGTGTTATTAGGTTCCTATTTTTCACGGTCTACTATGGTTTTCTAAAGATGAGCAGACAGACTCCTTTTATATATCCTGTCTCCATTCTACTCCCAGACACACTTAGGGGAAAGAAAATTCTAGTTCCATGGAAGTCAAATCAAGGGTAATCTACATTGCAATGTCAAATCCAGTTGAGATGTTGCAAAATTGGTGGAGTTAGACCACCATCTGTCGTTCAGCCCCGGGACTACAAAATTGAGGACCTTGAATACATCTTAATGAGCTTTTCCAACTTTTTATTCTTAACAATCAGAGCATAGATATGTCATATTTATAGAGCTATTGGGTGTTGTTACGCCTATATTTCTACACAGATTTCCTTACTTCAGGAAATAAACACCCTCCATCTGCCAGATTGGGGTACAGTCTTTGAAGCTATCCAAGTTCTGCAGACTTTCACCAGCCCCAACACAGCTCTCACTTCTATTAGGCTGCTGAAATGACAACTTCAGGGACCAGCAGTGTCATGGAGTGAATAATGATACTTAATTGTCTCTTCATTGCAGCCTAGTTCTTTGTTATTATATGTTGTCTTGAAACCTGTAGCCACAACTTCTCTACTGAGAGGTTGACTGTGTCAGAAAATAAATTTAAAAAATGGAATGAAAGAAAGTTAATTTCAGGTTGTAGTTTCCCCTGAGCTTGCTAGAAAGACAAGAATCAGTGGCTGTGGGATAGAATCTTACAGACTAAGTAGAGTCTAAGCCAAGAAAGTCTTCTCAAAATAATAGGGTGAGGGTACAATTAGTAGATAAAGCCTTCCAATACTGAGTTGCAAATCTCCATCAAGCACTGAAAGTGGCTACATTTTTTTTCTTTTACAAGAAACTCAAATGGTATAGAATTGATAGTATTTCTGTATTTCTAAGGCTTTCAATACATCTCATGTTAACGTACTGTTTTCTATCTTAGGAGTTTTCTAATTTTATTTTCCAAAAAATAGAAATGAATAAAATATTTTTGCAAGGAATTCTTCTGTTGATAAGACATTGACTGGAATACTAATAGGTCCACTCTTACAAAATTGTCTCTAGTTGACCAACATTGACCCATACAAATGTCAATTTCATATGGTTTAAGTTAATGGAACCCAGATTTTTCTGAGACATGTCTGTCTCTCTAAGATTAAGCATACTTAAATCATTCAATCCTTCATATTATTTCCTGCCACACGGATTCAAATATGCAGAACTATCCTGCATTAGAGCCCTTTGCTTGTTGATATTTCTAACATAAAATTATTCTTAGAGTTGATATGTTTCAAAACTGTTATGGAATTTTAGAGCAGAAAGTAACCTCAGTATATTCTAGTCCTCATTTTTAAAAAAATCGCATATAGCAAAAACCCAGGTGTCAGAGAAAGATCTCAAAGGTAGGTGGGAAAACTTCAATTCTTACTGAAATGTTTCTTGTTTCTAAGCATGCAATCACCCTCCTTCTTCTAATTTCAGAGAGGGCATTTTTTTCCCAAAAATGTCTGTATATTTTCTTCACATTTGTCAAAACTGATTATAATTCAAAATAGTGACAATACTTTTGGAATTCATTACAAAATTGGTTATTATTTTTGCCACTATATCCACAGGAGAAAAAAAGTCAACTAAACTACAAGATTTCATCAGTAGTGTCAAGAGATTTATCAATACTGACTGTTTATTATAGAAACTTGTTGGCAAAAAGAGTTAAGTCCACACTTTATGCTGTTTACAGATTTAAATATCTTTGGGAACTCAGAGAAGCCCATATGAAGGGCAGCTTTCCTTAAAGTACACTTTTGAGAAGTTAATGGCTACCCTGAGAACACAAGACAAAATAGAATTGCCATTTCCTAAACTGTGAGCATAAAAGAACTATTTCAAGTTTCAACATTAGTTTAGATTTTTAAATTTAATTGAATAACTAGATGGCTTCAATAACCACAGTAGTGTATCCACCAATTATACTGAAGTAGTTATCTGTATAAAATTATATAAAATTGGTCTACTTCTCCTTCTATTTGTGCTCCTCTTTCTGATTTTTCCTTTGGCATCGCCTTCCTCTCTCCTTTTTCTTTCTGTTATGATTTCAGTCACAGCTTTACAATGACAACCTCCAAAAGGTCCATAGAAATTTCTCACCTAATGTCCAGATGATCTTGTTCAAATGCTTATAGTTTAAATTGCAAACGTACTAAATTGCCCTCCCTTCTTTTTGTTTTGCTAATTATTATCTCATCTAGTGAACAGTACCTTAAACTATTCAATGTCTAAAGCCCAAAAGATTGAATGCATACATGCCACCTCTGCCACTTTCTTATACTCGAACAGCAAGAGGCTGCACTATTCTTACCTCCGTTTCACCTTCACCTCTCCCTATGGTTGATGCCTTCTTTTAAGCCTTCATGATTTCTTGCTCAATCATTGCTGATGACTTTCTCTCAATCTTCTTCAGATTCATACTCGTTCTTGCATCCTAAAATGCACACCCTTTAAAATTGGCCAGTGGAGTCCAATTTTAAATTTGAATCCATGCATAATGCGTACATCTAGCTAGTATAAGTTTCTTTCTGAAAACGGTTTTAGAGTTGGGAGTGATGACACCTACCTATAGTCACAGCTAAGTGGGTTGCCGCGGTATAAAGGTCATAAGTTTTAAGCCAGATCAACAAAGTTGATACCTTTTCTCAAAAGAAAGAAAGAAAAAAGACTTTTGGCTTAAGTGGTAAAGTACTTGCCTAGAATGAGTAGAATGAGTGAAATCATAGATTCAGTTCCTACTACAAAACAACAACAACAAGAGCAACAAACTTCTCTTTGAATGAACAAAGGAATAAATGGAAATTATATTCTGTATAAATGTTTTAGATGGTTAACTATATTTTATCAGAACATTTTCAGACATATTTCAAGCTATATATAATTTTCCACAAATAGGTTTGGTTTCCTTCCCAAATACCTAAAATAGTTACAACTGAAGATTTTCATGTTTTTCTTATTAGAAATCTTAGCAAATTGATATAAAAGTATATTAAATCTGGAAGTAATATTCCCAACTGCATCATTTAATGGTCCAACAAATATTTTTAAACTAACTACTTCTAAGTATTCTGTGAATTAAAGATGTATAAGATTACATTCCTGCCTATATCTTACATTCTAGGGAGAGAAATAAAAGATGTGTATTATTTCAATAAAACATGAATTTCAATTAACCATAGAGGTAGCTGCAGTATACCATGAAACTAGAGAAAATATTTGCAAAGGCTACATTGAAAAACAAATAATATGACCCAAAATTGTGCCAATCACTTAAATAAATCTAAGAATGCATCTTTCAAGCAGGAGCGGGATCAGTCCATTCTTAGAATTATCTCAGAGTTCATGCCCTGGTACACATACAATGTACTTTTTACCAAAAGACTGCATCTACTTTGTTCTGAGCTTACCAAAAAATTAGTTTTATATTTCAGTCCCAAAAGGAGCTGGAAAAAATATAAAAATATCTGAGAAAAAAAGCCTAGGAGCACACATGTTCTGAATGTAGGAGAGATTCACAAGTTTTCCTCTCCCAGAAGCATCCCTAATTCTGAACAAGGAAAGAGCCCCAGAGAGAGTTGTAGGAAATTATTTTCCACTCTCTTCCTTCTCCTGATTACCTTCTTCTGTCCCATCAAAGGGATGGTAGTTTCCTATCTTCTTTCCTTTCCTTTTCTGTTTTATTTTGCTTTGTATTTGCTTGTTTTAGTACAGAGATTTTATCAAGCCAAGGCTAGCCTCAAACTCACCATCCATTTGCATATGCCTTCTGGGTCTGGGCCTCTTTTTCACCCCTATTCCCATCTCACTACACAAAGTTTTAGAGAGTACCATCTCATGTGTTCTTTCTTACCTCCCTCATTTCTCATTCTCTCCATTTAAATCAAGAAAGAACTTCACACTAATTCTGCTCATTATTTTTTTTCTTTTTCATTTTTTTCAGGTACACACACATGCACGCACACACACACATGCACACACACACGGACACACAATGGTTGCCAAGACCAGAGCTAATGATATAAAGATCAAAGAACAGGGAAACTAACATAAAAATAAAGTAAGTATGAGCTTTGAAAGCTTTCCTTCTCCTAAAAGGAGCAGTGAAACAAGAACTCTTATAGCCCTGTGAGTTAACTGATAAAAACAGCAAGTAGTTGGCAATTTATGTACAGTTTTAGAAGAATTAGTCCCATAGCTAAATTTCAATCCAAAGGAAATGGTCTGCAATAGAGATGGAAAAGTTTCAAGCAGAGCATTTTATCCTAGAATTATTTGTATTACCACATTATGTAAGCAATATAAAGATAAATGCCACATAATGTAGTCTAGCACAAAAATATAGATTTTTTTCATGGGCTTTGAACTCATGGCCTTGTGATATTGGTCAGATTTGTTACTTATAGTTGGTTTCTACCACTTGAGCCATGCTTCCACTTCTGACTTTTTGCTAGTTATTTGAAAGTAAGTGTCTCTCGGATTTGTCTGACGGGCTCCCAAAGCATTATCGTTAGACCTCTGTATTAGAAGAAGCTAGGAATTATAAGCATAGGACATCAATGCCTGACAATGATGGGATTGTTTAAAGTGGTATAAAATACTTTGTTGTTTTATTTTGTGTTATTTTATTTTGTGGAACAATAACATGTAACAACCTATCATATATATATAATATTATTTATATATATAATTAGTGGCACCTGCATGGCAACATTTGGAAGGCGGAGGCAAGAAGACACTCTGAAAAAACTGTGCCCTTCTCCCTCCTCCTAAAAGATAACCCCAAAGAAACAGGCCATTATGATGCTATTCTGGTACTTGATATTGCTTTCCTGATAGCCCACAGTTATCCCTGGTTACCTAACTATTCACATTATTTTACCTTTATTTTATTTAACAATGAAAGTGGTGATGTATATTTTCAGAGTTTTACCATATAAGAACATTCATGAATAAGAAGAAATTTGCATCATGTTTCTGGGGAAAAATACATTGTATAATTACACAACTTGCTTGTAATATGGTCCATTTTAATGTGGCAACCTCCTGTATATGCCTTTTTTCAGATTATATATATTTTTTATTTTAATTAATGGAAGGGTTACAGTCATATTCACCAGAAGTATCACACTGATACCCCTTCTCATGTTTTCCTCTCTTCCCACCCCCTTGTATATGCTTTTTAAAGTTTGACTACTTTGAACATGATAACAAAATAGTTTCAGCCTTACTTTAATTGTATTTTGAGGATTTTCTAATTAGCTTTTAGCACTGATACTTGAATAGAGAAGGTCAGACTTCTAAATGAGTTTAGCTTAAATTGTCAAATCGATAAGTTTGTTATTTTTTATCAAATTAAAATAAACATAAGAATGAGATTCCTAATCATTTAATAGTTATACCATCTGTTTTCATATTATTCCCCATTGATTTTTTGAACATTTTAAATCCTAGGCAGTCTTAGATTTGAGAAGTAAAAGGTTTAAATCACAAATTGCTCCTGGATATGTGGATTTAGACAAGGTTGATAAGATATAATAAATATATAATTATGGTATTAAAACCACCTCTAGTTTGAGAATACTAAATTTTAGTTATTTTGATAATATTCTTAGCACCTTTCTGACTTTACTTCAGAAGTCTTTTAGGCAGAATATTATCAGAGTTGTTATGATCATAAGTAAATATGATCCATCTCATCAGAATACATAGTATGTGTCAGACGCATAAATTTCTGCTAAAGAGAGATTTCATTTCCTTATCCAAAGATTCTCACATTTTGACTTATTTTTGAAGTTAAAAAAATCTTTTCATTACTTCTATGATCCTTTGTCCATCCTGTTGTTGATTCATCTTCTGTAACAATTCTCTGTTCCACCTTCTCACTAAATTCTGTGAATTCGGATCAAAGACAAAGATGTCTGAACTGGTGAAAGAAATGTATGACATTTTAACCAATTGAAGAAAATTCATTGATACCTTCTATAGTTATTTTTTTCAGATAAGTAGGTCATTAAGGACTATAAATCATAAAATATCTTTGCAAGGAAAAAATCAGGTATCTGTTAAGCAAAAATCCATATTCACTGTTCCAGTAACTTACGTGCAATCAAGCTCAGGTAATTATTTCTGGATGAGAGATAGGAAAATTCTTTTTGGACATAAAAATTAGGGAAAGAATACTCAAAAATAAGCCACAGAAGGTAACAGGCTGTCTAAAATATGGTAAGATGAGCTCTTCCTTATAGAGTCTAGCAGGGAAATGTGGTAAGCAAATGGAAGACTTTCAAAGGAAAGGAAGTTCATACAGATGTTTGACTGTGTGAACTAGATAAACTGTGGTCATAAAATACAGACCTTCTACTTCCAGAATTCAATTCACTTAAATTCATTTCAGCAAATATTTATCGAGTCTATATTATTTGTCTGTCAATATTTAATACCTTAGAATCATAATCTTTGGGATAGAAAGGGGCTTCAAGGTCACCTAATCTAAGATTCTTCCTTAAGAAAGATTTAGGGTATGGATTTTTACTATGAAGTGATATTTCTTGGACGTTGCATTGCAAGAAGTTAAGAACCAGAGTCTGGAGATGGCTGGCTACTGAGGCTCTTTCAAAAAATATTTTGCATCTCAAAGAAAATATGTTCATTGCTTTAAAATCTTGCTTGATTTTCTTGCTTATTTGCCCAAGCATAGTTCTTGTCAATTCTGTTATTTCTTTCTGAAAATGTATACCGGAGATGACTAACAATCCCTCCAGGTCAGCGACTGAGGCTAAATTTGGGTTAAATAACCTTGTTTTGACAGTGCTTCCTCACTGATGGCCTTGGATATTGCATGGGATCTTTACTGTTGTTTAGCACTCACCATAAACTTCATACTGACTGAGAGCACAACTTAATACTACTTTAGTCACATTTATCAAGGAGCTGATGCTTTCATTGGATTGATTGTTCTATAGTGAAAGGCCAACAAAGAATGACACATTTATAAGTACAACCTTTGATACAGTCTTGTCGATACAGTTCTTTTCCTTCTAGAGTAGAACTTTAGGAAGTTCTAGGCTACAAGTTCTAGACTTCAGAAATGCAGATGCTTAATATTCTTTCACAGTGAATGTTCAATTTGCCTTCTAGTGCTCATTCTATAAGCAATACTGTCTCCTGTGTGTATACTAACATATTTTCACCTCAGTGACAACAGAAGATACTTTTTCTGTTTGTTTTCCTGGTAATGAGGATTGCATTCAGGCCAAACACTTGCTAGACAGGCACTTTAGAGTTAGAGCTTCCAGTTCTTTTCCATCTTGGTTATTTTGGACATATATTTGCTGTATACCTGGACCAGATTATGTTGTGATCTTTCTACCCATGTTTCCCCACATTACTTGTGAACATGCCTTTTTTTCTGTGTGGTCATGTGGCTTGAACTCTGAGCCTAGGCATTGTCCCTGAACTCTTCAGCTCAAAGCTAGTGTTCTTCCACTTGAGCCACAGTTCCATTTCTGGTTTTCTGGTAGTTAATTGGAAAAACAGTCTCGTGGACTTTTGTGGCCGGGCTGGTTTTGAACCTCAGTCCTCGGATCTCAGACTTCTGAGTAGCTAAGATTACACCTGGAGGGAACATGCCTTTTTTTTTTTTTGCCAGTCCTGGCTTGAACTCAAGGCCTCAGCACTGTCTCTGGGCTTTCTCAAGGTAAGAGCTCTACCACTTGAGCCACAGAACCACTTCTAGCTTTTTTTCTATGTATGTAGTACCAGTTGAACCCGGGTTTTCATGCATGCTAGGAAAGCACTCTACCAGTAGGATAAACTCTAGGCCCTAAACATGCCATTTTTTATTTTGCCAGTCCTGGGATTGAGCTCAGGGCCTGACCACTATTCCTGGGCTCTCTCAAGGCTAGAGCTCTACCACTTGCACCACAGGATCATTTCTGGCTTTTTTTTTTCTGTGTATGTGGTACCGAAGAATAGAACCTGAGTCTTCATGCATGCTAGGCAAGCACTCTACCACAAGGCCAAACTCCCGGCCCCAGACATGCCATTTTTAAAAAAATGATGTCTCATGAGCTTTTATGTCTGATCTGGCCTCTAATCAACTACCACCGTTAAATCTTTGTCTCCAACATATCTAGGGTTACAGATACAAATCAGCACACCTGGCTTAAGAGCAGATGATATTGAAACAAATATAGAAGATGATCAGATATATTTTTAACATACACTTTAGTTATCAAATATAAAATAAATTCCCAGACATGCAGAAAACATTATTTCTTGAGAGACTGGATCAAGTAGGTTCAGGTAAAAGTGTCTTCACAGACATTAAAAAAGTGTCTTCACAGACATTAAACACAGTAGCAACACTATTTGCCAACTAAAATGCAATCAGAAACTTTTGTGAAATCATAGAACTACTCATTATTGAAAGTTTTTAATTTTTTTTACAAATCCTGCTAGACATAAAAGTAAGTTCCATAAAGTTATTTATAGAATAATAAGATATAGGACCTAAATAAAAGCCCACATAGTTGCAGCCAGATGATTTTCAACTTGGCCTCCAGAAATATATGCTGGGCAAAAAAAACAACCAGCCTTCAAACAAATAGTGTAGGGACGTAGAAAACTAAAACTGGATCTCTATCTCTCATTCGGCACACACACATACACACACACACACACCCCACTAGTCAAGATGGATAAAAAAAACAGTGTAAGATTGGGAACTTTAAGAATACTATGGGAAAAAACTTTGAATGTAGAAGGACAAGCAACAACTTTTTGAACAGAGCTGAAAAAAAAACTTGGGGAATAAGATCAAGATAGACAAATGTGGCTGCATCAGATTAAAAACTTTCAGTGCATCAAAGGAAATAACAGAGTAAAGAGGTAGCCTAGCAAGTAGTTCTAAAATGGGAAAGTAAACAGCCAATGAGTACATTCAGAATTGTTCAATATTCTTTTTTAATTTAAATTTTATTTAAAGGGTGCTGTATAGAGGGGTTTTAGTTATGTAAGTAAGGTAATGAGTACATTTCCTTATGAAAAATGTTACCCCTCCTTCATTTTCTTCTACTTTTTCCCCTTCTGACCTCCCCCTCTTCCAAATTGTAAAGTTCATTTCCAACATTGTATCTAACTGGTACAACTTTTGTTCCACCATTTTTTCTGACTTTCCTTCCCTTCCCCAAAAATACAAAATAGGCTTATATATAAGACAAAAGATGCAGGTATAAAAAGTAGTGACATCAGGGAATAAATCAAAAGGGAAAAAAAGAAAGAGAAAAAAGAACTACAAATGGTGCAAAAAAGAAAAGAGAAAAACCTCTTGTTTCCATGTCTTGGAGTTCCTTTAGATAAGTGTCATTTTACATGGTTATATGCACATAGCTATTGAGCTATTGTGGTCCTCTACTAAGAATATCCTAGATTTATTTTAGTGATTAAAAAGAAGGGAAAGTGCAGTCTATGTTTTCTTAGGGCTGGCTTACTTTACTTAATATGATTTTTCCCAAGCATTTTCATTACTTCATTAATGGGGTGATGTCATTCTTGCTGAATGAAGAATATAAACCCATTGTGTATATACCCCACATTTTCTTGTTCCGTTCATCCAGTGGGGACATCTGAGTTGATTAGAAAGAAAATGCAACTAAAAATTCTAGAGATCCCATCTCTTGCTGGTCGCAATGGTATCCATCAAGAAAACACTTTTATTTTTATCTTTTAACTGTATTATATTGTTGAGGTAATGTATGGAGGGGCTACAGTTACATTTATCAAGTAGTGGACACATTACATCTTAGACCTCGAGATCTATTTTCATGTAACTGTCCCCCTTTTACCTCACTCCACACCCTCCCAATCATACTGTTTTCCCCTTTCCCTTCCCTATTTCAAATAAATAAATAAATGTACATACAATATACCAGGTAACAAAAGTCAAATACAATAACCACATGAGATTAACAATAAAGGAAAAAAAGAGAAAAGGAATACTCTCACATAATTCATTAAGAACAACAATCACAAAGATAAACTTCTTGTTTCCATATCATAGAGTATGATACACCTCAATCTCCTTAAAAAACATGAACAAATCGAACCCAAATTAGGAGATGTAAAGAAAAAGAAAAATCAAATCAGAAATAAACAAACTAGTGACAAAACCCAGAAAGATTATTAACAAAACAAAGTTGGGTCTTTGAAAAATTGACAGACTTTTAGCAAATCTAAAAAGAGAATCCACAAATAAACACAATTTGAGACAAAAATGGGAACATCAGGACAACAGAATCTTCAGAACAACAGAAAACTAGCAAACTTCAACATATTATGAGGAAATACTTTGTAAACCTTGATGCCTGCAAAATGCAAAACCTGTGAGAAATGAAAAACATACCTAGGGAACATAAATGTGCCAGTTAAATAGACTCAATTAAATAGAAATAGAAATAAAAGGCCTCCCATCCAAGAAAAGCCCAGAAACGGATGGATTTACAGTTGAATTCTCTAATGCCTTCTAAGGAGAACCAATACTAATACTCCTCAAACTCTTCAATGAAATTGAAGATCACTACCAAATTCATTCCAGGAAGTCAGCATAATCCTCATCGCCAAATCAAGGAGGAATTCATCAAAGAAAGAATTATAAATCCATCTTTTAGTGAACATCAATGTAAAACTTCTCAATAATTTTCTGGCCAATGGACTTCAACAGCTAATAAAAAAATCATATTAAGTAAAGTAAATGGGATTCATTCAAGACTGATTAAATATACATAAGTCAAAAGCATAATACATCAATAGACATACAAAAAGCATTTTATAAGATTCAATACTCCTTTATGAGAAACTTTTCTTTATTCTTTTCATAATTTCCTTAGTTTTGCCTGCAGAATCATGTTTCTATGATATATACTAATTTTAGGTTTTTGAAGACCCACCATGCCAACTTCCATAGTGATTGTCCTGGTTTACATTCCCAACAACAGAGTATAAGTGTTTAGTTTCCAAAATACATATTCACCAGAAGTTGTTTGTGTCAGTTTTCATGATGATTGCCTTTCAGATAGACATGAGATGGAATTGTAATGTAATTTTGATTTGTCTTCATTTTAGGGCCAATGATTCTGAATATTGACATGCAGACCCTTACATTTCTTAGAAAACTATCAGTTAATTACCAAATTAATAAATTGGGATTGTTTTCACTTTTGCTGTTATATTTTTTTCTCCAGTGTATTTTTGTTGACTATTTTGTCAAAAGCCTGATAGTTATAACTGTATGTATTTACTGTTAGATCTTCTATTCAGTTCTGAGAATAATGTTGAACAGGTGGCAAGTTCATAAATTTAATCTCCATCTTTCTTAGTTTTTATTTTATAGTTGCTATTCTTTTCTTGTAGTTGCTATTCTCGAGGCTATATTTTGTGGTGAGTTTTCAGAAAGTTTTCAACTTACTGATTTTTTGTTGTTTCTACTATCACTTATGATTCCAACTCTATCTCAAACATTTTATTACTGTATTTTCATCCTTATTTTTCAGTTCCAATGTTCTGTTAAGTTTTTTAATATCCACCTCTCAAATTTGTTCCTTATTCTGTTCTATATTTTTTATTTCTTTAATGTGTATTCCCTTTCAGTATGAGTCTATGAGCAATTCAAAAGACGCACATTCTAGTGTCATTATTGCATGTCCTTTATGTTATTAATATCACGTGAAGAAGATTCTTGTTGGAACTTTGTATTTGTTGCTGTGTCTGTGGCAGATATTTATGATTCTAAGTTCCAATTGTGTCTTCAGTCTTTTTTTTCCTCTGTTTAGTCTTTTTTTTATGGTAATTAGTAAAAGGGTTACATGATATTTGCCAGATAGAAGGTGCATTAATTCACATACATTGATACCCTTTCACATGTCTTGGTACCCATTTCCCTCCCCACCCACAGCCCCCACCCGTCTTGGTTTTCCCCCCTTCCCTGTGTCTTCAGTCTTTTATCGGCACTAACCTTTTGTTTTGTGAAAGGCATCATGTTGTATCCAGGACAAACAAACATATTATGATCACCTACTTGAAATATATGTAAAATTATGACCAGACAGGTGGAAGAAAAGAGCCATGTATGCACCAACCAGATATAAAATTAATATATTAGGTTTATTAGATATATATGTGTGTGAATTTTGCAACCAGTTGTTTAATGATATCAGAAGAAAGGAAATAATAGAATAATCATAGAATAATGAGCCTAAGCTAGACAAATTATACTCAGGAACTACATATAAGGGCTCCTTTAGGTTTTGAGAGTCCAAACATGTTTGATTGCAATGGAGTAGGTAATATTCCTCCACAATCCTAACACTAAAAGGAAGAATTGATTAAAAAAAAGGAGATTTCAGGTGTAAAGTTAATGAGATTTCTTGTATTTAATGTATTTCACAGTGATGGTCCAAGACATCCATTATTCTTTAGTATCACAGTCCTTTAGTTTTAGTCCATTCTATAATTTTGTAGGAATTGACTCATTTATATCTCTGACTTTCACTGGCATAAGAATTTTGAGGTCTTATATATGTCTCCCTCCCTCACTCTCACTATGTATATAGTAAATATGTACATGTATGTATATATTATATAGATAGAGAGAATATGTGTCTTTGTGTATATACATAATATACATGTAGAAAATAGATATTGTAAGATATATTGTAATATATATTTATAACAATAGTTCTTTGTTGCAGACCAAGGTATATGTGTGTGTGTATGTGTTTATGTGTCATGTATGATTCTATACAAATACAGCTCATATATATATTATACGCATGTACATTTCTTTTTTTCATACATTTTTATTGTAATTAATAGAAGGGTTACATGATATTTGCCAGATAAATGGTGCATTAATTCAAATACATTGATACCCTTTCACATGTTTTGGTTCCCATTTCCCTCCCCCCACCTCCACCCCTCATCTTGTTTTACCCCCTTCCCTATCCAATTTCAAATGAACAAATACAAATATATCCGATATATCAGGTAACAAAGTGAGATACTGTAACAATATGAGATAACCAAGGGACAGCAAAAGAGATGAGAGATAACATAGTACCTTAAGAACAACAATCATTCATTATATGGCTTATGTTTCTATATCCTAGAGATCCTTTCATTCAGCGTCCTACTATATGGCCTTTTGTATCAAGGTTTTGCTCTATTGCAAATCTGTGCTAGGAGAGCCCAAGGTTTCTACTGATTATGACAAATGATGGAAACTTTGAGTCTAAGTTCCTTTGAGTCTGGCTTACTTCACTTAATATGATCTTTTCTAAGTCTTTCCATGTCCTAACAAATGGGGCAATGTCATACTTTCTGACAGCAGCATAGAATTCATTGTGTACAAATACCACATCTTGTTGACCCACTCATCAACTGAGGGACATCTAGGTTGGTTCCATATCTTTGCTACGGTAAATAGTGCTGCAATGAACATTGTTGTGCTGGTGGATTTAGTATGTCTTTGTTTCTGGATGATTGGGTAAATGCCAAGTAGTGGAATTGCTGGGTCATAGGGGAGCTCTATGTTTAGTCTTTTGAGGCACTGCCATACTGCTTTCCATAGTGGTTGAACGAGTTTGCACTCCCACCAACAGTGTAGTAGTGATCCCTCCTGGCCACATCCCCTCCAACATCTGTTGTTATTAGTTTTCTTGATCCTGGCCATTCTAACTGGAGTGAGGTGGAATCTTAGAGTTGTTTTGATTTGCATTTCTTTTATGACCAGAGATGTTGAGCATTTCTTCACACACATGTACATTTCTATTGCTCACATTTCAATTGCAAATTGAAATGTGTCATGTATGAGTCTATATACATACAGCTCATATATGTATTATGCACATGTACATTTCCATTGCTTACATTTCAATTGAAAATTGGACACAGGATTTTGTGTTTTCTGGACAAGTGCTCAACTACTTAATGTAGGCTTCTAATCCTGTACTATAATTTCTTTATTCATTGTTTTTGATGACTTCCTGAAATGCCTCCAATTTGTGAGAGCCAAAGTTTGCAGAAGTTTTTACATTTCAATCAATTTTTCTCTTTTTTTATAAAAAAAACACAAAAATACAACAGCCTCAAAATACATGCTTTACAAAACCACACAGAAACAGAAAAGCTATTTGTCATTTAGGAATTATTTTGTGTTTAATGACAGACTTGACCATCATTTATTTAAGATATAAGAATACACAGTGCTCCTTAGCACAAAAGCTGAAAATGCATAAATTTTGGCTAAGCCAAAATTTGGGCATAATACATTTTTTCCTTCTACTATCCTTGAGGTGCTGATTGTTATTTTTTTCATATATTTTTTATTGTAATTAATAGAAGGGTTCATGATATTTGCCAGATAGATGGTGCATTAATTCCCATACATTGATACCCTTTCACATGTCTTGGTCCCCATTTTCCTCCCCCCCTACCCCCATGCCTCATCTTGTTTGGGATCACATACTTGTAAGTGAGCTTAAAGAACTCCATCTAACATGCTCCTTTCACTGAAAGAGAGAGGTGATTGAAGCAGTTCAACATGTTTTCTTGTGGGCCTTTACCCCATCAAAGCTCCACAGCAGACTTCCTCTGATGTTTCTTTGCCCCAAAATGTGTATTAAGAGCAGCTGAAATAGGCAAGAAGTTCTATGTGTAGTTTCTTTTGAAAAATTGTTTCCTCACTTGAAACTGAGGCAGTTGTCAAGCCAGTTGACTTAGGGTTTTGTTGTCCTCCAGAATGGAGGACATGGTTGATATATGTAGGAATACTAATGTTTGCTACAATGTTCTCCCTGGCTTCCCCAGCTATGGGAAGCATTTCCAATGCCACTAATAGAGGGGTTTGCAACTGTGTTATTTTTTCCTAGATGTTACCATAAATATTGCATAGGAACAATACTTAACACTTAGAGGGGAAATATATTTCCCCCTTTTTTCATTTGTTGTGATATCTAGGTTGAATGTCTATATCTATGTCTATGTCCTGAGATACAAGGATTCCCTCCACAGCATCCCTGGGAAACATATTTTCTCTTCTCTTTTCAACCTTTTCATGTATCATAGACCACCATGTTTGGTAGAATTTCCAATATTATGTTTAATATGTATCAGCTGTGTAAGGGTACCCTTGAATTAGATATATCAGACTAAAAAGAAAAGCTTTTATCACAACCTCCTATGTGCATTTTTATCAACTCATATGGTGCACATGTGGCTGGCCTTTGATAGCTATGTGCAAAAAAAGAAAGAAACAAACAAAAAAACCCTCAACCTGGTATAATCAAAATTAATTTAAACCCTTATGTTTTCCTATTTTCAGTCATTTGAAAAGATAAGTATAATCACAGGCTATCTGTGAACATAATTAGGAAACTGATAAAGGTATATTTTTAATAACTAAATTTTCAGCATTAAAATCTCTCATTGGAAATGAAATCAGAAAAAAATTAACCATTATTGAACATGATATCCCAAATAATGAGCTTGGTGTTTTGCACATGGCCTTCAAGTTAGTCTTTCTAGAATAGCTGTAACAGGTAATATTTCACATTCACCGATGAGAAAATTATGATCAGAAAAGGAACCCAACTGGTTCTAAGTCATAAATACAAACAATGCATTTGAGCTTTACTAATGAGGAAAAATACTAATTCTGTGGAATTTTTAGTATCTAAATGAACCTAGAAAAAGTAAAGAATACTTAATAACTAGGTGTCTCAGAAAAATTAATAAAAATACTGATAAGATAGTGGAAATAATTTTATGTTGGAAAAATTAAAAATGGAATGTTATAGATTTTAAACATAGAGTACATTTCCCAGTCAACTGCTATTTTCCTCTGCAGCTCAGTTTCTTGTGTTCTAACATCCTGCTCACTTCTTTCCCAGTTATGTTATTTTACATACTAGACAGAATTTAAAAGGCTGAATTGAGGAAATCTTAATCATTAATCACACAATTTGGAAAAACAAAGAACATTGGAAAAACAAAATGAGTTAGAAAAAGGGTAAGGAGGAGTGAGAGTATTTGATGAAAAAAGAAAGGAATAAAGGAAGGAAGCTGTGTGTGTAATAATGGCAATGTGGGGTCCCTCTGCAGATGGTGATCAGTGGCCAGAGCTTTGCAGGGAAAGAAAAGAAGTGTGATGATGCAATTAGAAAAGGTTAATAGATGGATGAAAAAAAGCTTAACCATGCTTAGACTAACAGGAGAGCAAATCTACCTTGGCAAAGGCCTTGAGGCCAAGTCCACTGCTAAAGAGCAGGTCTGACCAGAGCAAGTCCTCTGGGGCAGAAGCCAGTGTGTGTGTGTGTGTGTGTGTGTGTGTGTGTGTGTGTGTGTTAGTCCATGTTAACATCAGTATTGGACTGAAGGACAATGAGAATAGGACACAGAGCATATTTTTCTAGGACATTGATTTTTATTCCCTAACAAATAATTGAAGGATTGCTACTAAATATGTAAACAGAGCAAATTTACATTTATTATAAATACACATTCTTTTATTTATTCATTGTGGACAAAAATTATATATATAGATCATGAATGAAATATTTTGAAATATGTACTCAACATGGAATCTCTTAATCAAATGAATAAAAATATACATTACCTACATAAGTAGGTTTGGTGATAAAAAGTGTTTAAATCCCTAATTTTATAGAATGCATTTTTATTGACTGTAGTCATCCTGATATACATTAGAACTCTAGCACTTATTTCTTTATTAAGATAAAACAGTAAGCCTCAAACATGATGAGATGGCTAAAGTGGATCATGGGGGCTTCACTTTGAAAGTTTTACCTTGCTCTTTGTTCCTTTTTCTCTGCTTCCTGTGCACCATGAGAAAAGCAGCTACTTCTTCCACACACTCCATCATCACAGTGTTCTGGCACTTGGTCCCAAGCAATCACAAATCAAAATATTTGAAGTCTTCCGTTCTTGAACTTGTTTTCTCAGGTCGTTTGGTGACAGGTACACAAAAGTAACAAATACAAGGTCACTGTCTCCAATATTGGCTTCACTTTTGATACCAATGGAGAGGTTGATAGTAGTTGGTAATTTGTTAGTAGACCTGGAGGAATTCACTGAAAGTAAATTGCAGAGAAATGATGCAGATTACAACTAGCATCAGGAAGAGAGATGTACATGTCCCACAGAGCTCTGAATAGGAAGCATCGTATCTCACTGCCCATGGATTCTCCTACTATTGTTATGTAACAATATATTGAAGTTCCAGGACTGGCAAAAAAAAAAAGAAAGATAAGAAAAGAATGAATCCACCTTGGTAAGAAACTTCCTAGACACATTTCCTTAGCAACTATTTGAGACACTCAACCTGTTAAGAGCCAAGATTGAAGCGGGGCTCTGCAATCTCATGCCTATAATCATAGCTACTCAGGATTTGAGTAGGATCAGGAAGCTGAGATCTGAAACTTTAGGTTTAGAGCCAATCCAGGCATTCAAATCTGTGAGATTCTCACCTGCAATTAACTAGAAAAAAAAAAAAACAAGACACGAAGACTTGGTTCAAGTCACACAGCTCCAACTGTGTGTGGATAAAGCTACTGCTGAAGATGATAGAAGCTTTGGGATTCAAGCCTCAGTACTGAAATAGGAGGGGGGGGGGTGAAAAGGGAGACACAGTTTATAGCTTTGGAGTTTCACTCAATAATTGAGTGATGCAATTGCTTTTGGGCCTCTGACAAGGCAGGACATTATGGCAGGAAGTACCTGGCAGAGCACTTCTGCTCACCTCATGTTTCAGAGCAAGATTAACAAAGAAGAGATCAGGATCCTACTATTTCCTTCCTTTTAGGTCCATGACCTAAAATCTCTCATTTAATCCCCCTATGTTTCATTAAATGTCCAATATAAGGCCTTTTGAGAGACACTGAATTTCTACGCTGCATCAGAATCTAAGTAGAACACTTAGTCTGTGTGTCTCAATTTGCTTGTATCTTGGGTATCATCTTCTGCCATGTCTTCAGGCATTGGCTGTTTCTATTGTCAAATACAACTAGACAATTATTTATCATTGAGAGCTCTTAGTCACATACATGACCACTTTTTATGTCTTGCAAGAGAAAATAACATTTCTTTTTATTACTTATCAGAAAGAGTCATCCTCCTAGAGAAGAAACTTAAAATGGATTATTTTCTGAGAGATATGATGCTTTCCCAGTTATAACAATAAAGGTTTCGTAAGGAATGGCATCTTTAGTCTTTGCTGTTGCTCACTGCATTTTACCAGAATATTTGTAGCATAGTCCTTTCTGAGCTTTGTCCATATTGTCTGGAGATGATCAGAATCAGTGGGTTCATGATGCTTACAGAATTTGAATGTCTAAATTTCTTGAGTATGCTAATGACACTAGTCTGCAGACCACTCAGAATTATTGTGACAGCATAATCATCTAGTCGTGTCTGTTTCTCAGCTACAAGACACATTTCATTTGCCAGTGAAGTTTCACTCATCAATATGTTCCAATGACCTAACAGGGAACTTAGTAAGAAACCAATAAATATGTATTACTGGAATGAATGGTAGTATTTTTATCTTTATACAACTTATATTTGGGTTACCAACATTAGTAAACCATCTGCATATTAACATGACTTAAATTTTCATGTATGCTATGTTGATAATTTTATGCAAATGTTTATATTATAAACGCAGTTGTCAATTTTAGTCATTTTAGCAGTGTACATTGCCAATAATCTTAGCAGAAACTTTTGTTTTAAATCATGAAGGTTGTGTGTTTGTGTGTGTGTAGTTTAGATAATCATTATCCCTTTATTGTATGTGGATTGCTGGTATAAAATTGTTACATGAAATACTAGCTTCGTACCTTGCAGGTAAAATTAATGAAAAAGAAAAACTTATAGAATGTAGACCAGTTTGTAAGTGTGATGAAAATATCCTCACAAACTAAAGTTTGGAGAATGATTTTCTTTATGGAGATTCCTCCGGTCTCCTATTCTGTCTTCTTCTCATTGGTTAGCATTCATCTGGATTCTGGTTGGCCTCTTTAATGCCATATTACCAAACTTAAGTGGAACTAAAGTGAAACTATCTCAATTTTCTCTTTTTTTCACTATTTAAAAATTTCTGGGCCAGGCGTTTGGCCTAGTGGTAGAGTGCTTGCCTAGCATGCATGAAGACCCAGGTAGGATTCCTCAGTACCACCTACATAGCAAAAGTCAGAAGTGGTGCTGTGGTTCATGTAGTAGAGCTCATCCTTGAGAAATCCCAAGGACAGTGGTGTGGCCTTGAGTTCAAGCCATAGGTCTAGCAAAAAAAAAAAAAAAGAAGAGAGAGAGAGAGAGAAAGAGAGAGAGAGAGAGAGAGAGAGAGAGAGAGAGAGAGAGAGAGAGAGAGAGAGAGAGAGAGAGAGAGAGAGAGAGAGAGAGGGAGAGGAGGGAGGGAGAGAAAAGTATGAAAGAAAAATTTCTAACATTATTAATTTTAAGAAACTCTAAAACTAAGTTACTTTAGGAAGTAGATCATTCTTATGAACTAAGTAAGGCCCAACCTTAATTTTTATACATTTTATTCAAATCATGTAGCTAATAAGGCCAATAAAGGGAAACATTGTGACTAAAAGTATAGTAAGAGTTGCATGTTTAAATGATGAGAAACTGCAACAATTAGGTTGATTTAACCTTGCAGAGGGAAAGCTAAATAAATAAGATTAATGTTGCAGGCTAATGTCTATATATAATATATTGATAGATATTTATCTAGAGGATAGTTCCTCAAAAATGATATATACCAAAAATCCTATCATTACTTTTTATCTTTTACTTATTTGGCAGTGGAGAGGTTTGAAATTAGTGTTTTTCTCTTGCTAGACAGTCACCCTTCCAGTTGAACCATGTTTCTATTCCTCTTTGTGCCCCTTTTAAAATGACAATATATTTTCAAATAAAATTTAAAAATATGCTTAAGATATAAATTTGGTAAAAATGCCACGCCACAGAGAAAGAAGCATTTATAAATTCCTAATCAATAATGAGTGGTTAAAAAATTGGTGAATATTTAACTAGTTGTAAAAACCTCCTGTAACAAAGAACAGCATATATGCATCTCATAAAATAATGAAATGAATAAAATTGTCCAGATTTTAACGATGTTAGCAAGTTGATATAAACATGCCTTCATTATGCTATTGTGTCTACTTTGAAAATGCCACAATTGTAAGAGAGCTACTGAAATATCACGCAAACCAGATTAACAAAAACTCTTTTGAGCATATTCAGTTTGTTGGATTTCTCCTTTTAGAGTTACTTCTCATTTAGTTGTTGTAATTGGTTCAGCAAAGTTTCTTTCTCAGATTAGTAAGGATTTTGCAAGAATTGAAATATTATAAATGGACAGCTCCTGGCAAATGTTAGGAGTCTTGCTTCACCTAGCTATAGTTTCTGGTTGGTGTTCATAATTATGTATTTAAAATGTACCAACTTAATGCCAGAACTTTTTACCTGTGCAAGGAATTTATAAATTTAAATTTTTGCCCACACCTGTTCATATTTGAACACTGACAAAGTATGTGAAATATAAAACAAATCTGTGTTGCATGAGCAAATTATGTCTGGATTATATCCAGTGATGTATCTGTTTTACCAGTTATCATGCTGAAGAGTGTAAAAGGAAATGACCCTAGACTGAGTGGCTTACAAACAGCACAGATTTATTTCTCACAGCTCTGGATGTGAGAAGTCAAAAATCACAGTGCTAAAACACCTGAGTTTGGTAAGCACCCTTTTATGTTGCAAACTGCCAACTTCTCATTGCGTCCTTGTGTGGCAGGGACAGCATGAGAATTTTTTTTTTT
Source organism: Megascapheus bottae (assembly GCF_031878675.1). Lineage (NCBI taxonomy): Eukaryota > Metazoa > Chordata > Mammalia > Rodentia > Geomyidae > Megascapheus > Megascapheus bottae. The sequence continues at coordinate 57,630,804 of NC_143513.1, read as the reverse complement.
TTTTTTTGCCAGTCATAGGGCTTGAACTCAGGGCCTGAGCACTGACCTTGGACTTTTCTCAAGTCTAGTGCTCTACCACTTGAGCCATAGCACCACTTCCAGCCTTTTTCTATATATGTGGTACTGAGGAATCAAACCCTGGACTTCATGCATGCTAGGCAAGCACTGTACCACTAGGCCAAACTCCCAGTCCCGAGCATGAGAAATTTTTGTGGTGTCATTTCATAGGTGATTTCATCCCACCCAGTAGGGCTTCATTTCTGATCTAAGGATTTCTGATAATCCCTTTTTTCCAGGACCATCACATTGTTGAGCAAATATTTAAGGTTTGATTTTTTGGGATATGTAAAATTTAATCCATAACACCATAAATTCTCTCTTTGGTATTCAGAATTTCAGAAATTAAAACAAGTATAATTTCCCATCAATTCAATCAAACAAAACTCATAGTGTTTGCAAGAGCATAGAAAACAGCAGGTTGTCACTATTGTGCTGGTGAGAGGATCAAGAGTAGATAAAAAGTCTTTTTGAAAATCAGTCATGCAAAATCTATCATCTATCTATCAATTATATCTATTCATCATATTATGTCTCTAACATGATTCTATCTTTCTATTTCTTGTCTAACTATATAAACAGACATACACTGTGACTATACAAGTCTTTTTATAAATGTAATTTTAATAAAAAAGTATTTTATGTTAATTTGCATAAATTATAAATAAATATAATGTTGCTTTTATAGCTGTATACAGCAGCAAAAGAAAGTGGAGATACTCTATATATTTGCTTAGTGGTAAGGAATTCAGTAGGTTTGGAACATCTAGGTAAGTGTGGACAGCAACTGGAAAAAAAAAACAGAAAATTCCAAGTCTATTTAGAAAGAATGTATGCAATATAGCTGTTAAAATAATACTGAGATAGTATTTTATTGTAGTTATACCTTGATAAAATAGATCTATTTTCATAGATGTCATATCAGCAAAAAGCCTGGAAAATTGAATAAGATATTAACATATATTGGGTTTTATTGAGAATGTGGGAGGACAAAACAAAGCTGAGATTTAAAACTTTTGCTGACTTTTTTCAATAAAATATAATAATTATTACATGAATTAAAATAATAGTAAAGACAAAAAATGAAGTCTGTAAAGTGTGGTTATTATGGCAATGAAATATAATAACCTAGGAAGTAAATCACTACCTACTAGTTAAAACTATTAATTAAATGGATGGATAAGCTATGCTATTAACTCTAAGACAGCTATGGAACTTTGGCTAAGATATATGTGTGTGTGTGTGTGTGTGTGTGTGTATTGCATTTATCCTTATAAATAGTATTTGATAACATGTGCACTATACTCTTGATTCTTTCAGTACATTCTTAGTCATATTATTAGTCATATTATTATTGTGTGGATATTGGAGTTAGGCAACTATGTCAACAGGATTTTACTCACACTCTCTACATCATTTTGGTGGTATCATTCAAGTAACAAAAAAGTTTATTTTGGTTGGTTGATAATGATGAAGAGACACATGATTGGTTGGTATGCTCAATAATGATGAGGTACTGGATTTGTGTATTAAAGGTGATGAATTTGTAGAATTCCCCATGTCTCAAATTATATACAGACTGAGTAGTTTTGACATGGATAGTTTTGTACACTAAAGACAAGCTTTGAAGTATGATCTAACACAGTAACACAACAGACTTCCAGGCATTCTGATAAACACTTGTAGCCAGAATGTCACCTCTCCCAGTGCAGGTTTAGAAAGAAGTCAATGTTTTGGTGTTTAAGCCGATACTCATCAGCTGTCTGTTTTTTTGTGTGTCAACTTGATGATAGTGATGGTACACAGATGAGAACATAAACTGTGCCTGAATATTCTCAAGAAGCTACAGTTAATATCCATCTTCACTGAGCAAAGAAAATGGTGAAAGGCCCCTGTGACTGAAGACTCTAGTACAATCCCATAAACATTTATTTGTCATTCCAAAAAGATAAAACCTCAGGTAATGATACCTGTTAAAGGAAAACGTGCTACTGACTTTGAAGCAAAAACTTGCTAAAATCTTTCCATCTGGTAAGAAATAGAATGGCTTGTGAGACTTTGTCTCTTGGTACACAAAAGCGATTCCCAGAGTCCAAATAAGGATCCATATTTCAGTGAAATCCACCACTGTACAGAAATGAGTTCATTTCAAACCAGAAAAGGAGACAGAGGGGTAGAGTTGAGAACCTTTAACTTTTGGGTCCATCCCTGCATGTAGGAACTAGCATGCTTTCACCTGCTAGAGTAAAGGAGTATAACATGTAAGTTAGTTAAAAGTCCGAAGCCATGGAGAGACTTTAGAAATGAAAATGAACACCTAGAATGACTGTTGGAGCTGGAACTGTGCACATTGAATGTGTATAATATGCTCTGTGTGGCGGCATTGCTAAACAGATAAGCTGTCATATCCTGTGCTCGTTGAATATCTGGGAGCTCTTCCTCTGTCAGCCAAGGGAGAGGACATGGCACTACTCAAACCTCCAGGTGACAAAAGCCTAAAGAAGTGTGGAAAGCCTTGTGTAGCAGAGGGGGACTTACAAGTGTAGGTGGAGAGGAGAATCTATTGCTATGGCATCTTTATCATAATACAAATGCACTCTCAGATGGAAAATATCACTATTAAAAATAAAGACCCATTTGTAAGACAGGGGTCTATATTCTATGAAACCAGATCATAAAAAATAAAAATAAATAAAAAGCTGCTCCTTTAGGAAAAGTCATCTTAAAAAATCTGTGGGTAATAACCAAGGGTTATTACACAGAAATCATTTAACTAGAGAAAAGAATGACACATTACAAAACTGACAAAGAATATTGCCATGAATGTATTAATAGATTACACAAATACATTTAAATTCACCAATGAAGAAAAAGGGTACATTTCCTTTAGAAAAAATTGCTTTGTCTTCCCTTACCTTATTATACAAAAGAAAAAATTATGGGTGCTTAATTTTTTTTTGTAAATATTCTATTCATTAGCAAAGAAAGAATAATCTTTATAACAGAAGGTGTATGGGTTTTGGAAACAATTACATGAATAATGGCTGTTTGGTGCCACCTAGTGGTGTAGGGTTTTAAAAATCAATTTATGTTTCCCCGGATTTTATAAAATTTGTAAGGAAATATAATTTATAGATGACTGAATTGTCCTTTAAAAAAGATAAGAGTTATGACAGTATTCGTCGTACTCTCATTGACACTGACTAAGTCTGACTCTTCAACTCAACACGTAAGTGACATTTGGTTTGAGTAATCTGCTTTAGGACCTAAAGAATTGATTTGAGATTGACAGGTTTTTATTTCATTCTATTTTTACTTTCATTTTTTGTTAGTTATTTGGTTGGTTGTCTCCTAAAGTCAAGGCTACAGAGGAAACGAGTAGAAAAAGATATAGTTGATGTGTCAGTCATAATTATCATTAATTTTATTACTTTCAATAAAACAAATGACAATGTCATTCTCTGAGTGAAGTAGAAATAACATATGCATCGTAGCATACAGAAAAAGGTTAGGGCAGTCATATTCTTCTTTTCCAGATTTTGGGAGTAATAGGAATTCCAAATTTAGTAGCCCAGTTGCCAGAGTCCCCTGAAAAAGCACCCTTTTCTTTTGTTAATAAAGCAAATCTTGGGGCTGGAGGTTAGCCTAGTGGTAGAGTGCTTGCTTAGCTAGCATGTACGAAGACCCGGGTCAATTTTTCTGTACCACACACACAGAAAAAAGCCGGAAATGGTGATATGGCTCAAGTGGTAAAGCTCTAGCCTTGAGAAAGACCAAGGACATTGCCCAGGCCTTGAGTACAAGGCCCAGGACTGGCAAAAAAAAAAAAAAAAAAAAAAAAAAGAAGCAAATCTTGGGCCAGGAATTTGGCCGAGTGGTAGAGTGCTTGCCTAGCATGCAGGAAAGCACAGGTTCTGTTCCACATACATAGAAAAAAGCTGGAAGTGGTTCTGTGGCTCAAGTGGTAGAGCGCTAGCTTTGAGAAAAGTCCAAGGACAGGACAGTGCTCAGACCCTGAGTTCAATCCCGACAACTGGCAAAACAAAACAAAAAAAAAACAACAACAAAAAACAACAACAACAAGAAAAACACCTTTCCTGCTCCCAGATGGAAAAGGAGCAGATACCCAGAGAAAGTAGGCATCCTGGGATACAGTGGCGGGCTTGCATTGGTACTTGGAGGGCAGCAAGAAGATCTCTGCTTGTTATAGTATTTTGGGCTCAGACTCTGAAGGGTTGCCTCAGGAATAATGTAAATAATTTGACTTAGTTTTGATTTTCAGTTCAGTCTTTCAATTCCATCTGTTCATTTTCTTTTCTTGGTCTGATATTGCAGTCAAATGACATTGTTGTCCTCAATTTCTCATGCTCTTTTTCCCATACAAGAAGTATCAAACATGTGACACCTAACTTGTTGCCTGCTGGAAGTGTTTGAGTAGTATTCTCAAAAGTCCTGGGATGACTCTGTTGAGGAAAGAAGTAGGGGTAGGACCACATGGCAGAAATCTATGTCTGGGAGGAAAACAACAACAACAGAAAGGGAGATGCCTTTGAATTAACTTCAAAAGGTAAAATTAGTAGATATTAATGGTTAAAAACGATAAATCTTAAGATAGCTTACGAGTCTGGTTTCACTGACTGGTTAGGAGATTCTCTTATTTTTATAGAAAGTTCACAACAACAGGAGACCAGTAGAAGACAACAATATTAAGGTATGTAGAATGAACTCCATTTGAGGTACAGATAGGTTATTTCTTAGATTACCAAACCTCAAGAAATTAGATTGTGCAGTTCTAAAGTTTAAAATTCTTATCAGTACTTCAGAAACACATTTGGAGGCACTAATCACATGGATGGATGATAGTTAAATACAAAGGAGATGATTTCCTCCAAGTACATTCTGAATGAGAAGAACAGGTAGTCAGAGCTCTGACTGTTGGGGTGTTATCTATGAGGTGAGAGGTAACTACAGTGCTCACAATTCTGTCGTATGAGTCTACTGGTCATGGTGGCTTTGCATGGTTTAGACTTGATCCTTTGCTAATCACTTGCTTCTCTTGAATTCATTGGCTTCCTACATAGTGGTTTTTAGGACCCTCGTTCATTCTCATGTTGGTATTGTTCCTCACCGAGCCTGAGCCGTTAGCCCAAGTCTCTGCTTTGTTTAGATACACAAATCTTTTAAGTCTCCATTTATGAAACCACGGAATTCTGTCTCTTAGGATCTCTGGTTCTGATACTCTTCAGACTGGTGGCTTCGTAACACAGGAAGAAATGCTAGATGCAATTCACTGCCTTGCAAACTACTTTAAAATTAGTATTATACATGTTTTAAGTGAGTGTTAGTAGGTGAAAGATAGAGTGTGTTTAGACAACTCTCATTCAGCCCTGGAGACACTACTTGAGACCCATGGGCTCTTAGGAGCACTGTAAACAATCAGAGTTTATAGGCCTACAGTGTGCATTTCAGAAAAATAGGGCCTAAACTTAAATTCTGAGGTTCACTGGGGATTTGTCTTTGGACAGATTGCTTAGTCTTTCTGAGTCTTATAGTTATCAGCCATAAAATAGAATTACTTCATATGGACTTGTTACCATCAAATGAGATCATGTGTCAATGTCAGGTCAAAGGACATGGGAGTCTCAGTGAATGTTGACTTTCCTGTTTTCACCGTATCTGGGCCTTGATGGACAATTTATGGAATCAAAATATAGTGAGAGAGTATTACAGTGAGAAAGTGTTGAGAGCTAGTTAGTCTAACTTCTCCAGGGAGATACTTTCAGAATGTCCACACCACGTGATCACTTAGTAACTTCCTAAAGATTGCTTGGAGACTGTAAATTAATCTCTGCCCCCTCACTGCCTCATGCATGTATGTATCTATGTCTGTATGCATATAAATATGTGTGTGATAGATTCTGTTTCAATTATTCACATTTTAAACTGACAAAAAATTACATTCTCAACTACATTCTTCAGGACCACACATTTCATGTAGTCATCTAAGTTCCAATGCTAGTCATTCATAGTTTAAAGCCAGAAATCCAAGTATTCCCTAAGTTATACTCTTCTTTGATAAAAGATATGCAAACACACTCACACATGCATGTACGTGCACAGACACAGAGATGCAAATGAAAATTCAGTGTCGTGAAATCTGTGTTAGTAGTGTAGATGCATTTTGCCTTAATAAAAATTTTTAAATGACTTTTTTTTCCTTTTTGATAATCATATACTTTCACAGGGAGCATCTGTGTGGAATATTTTCACAGATAGTATCTGATAGTATTTTGTATTATGATCATCATAAGATTTTAAACATAGGAGATATTATCTTACTTAAGCTCATGCCTGCATGCACACTTATCCACCAGTGCTCTTCCCTAACTGGGACTCACAGAGATGAGACAATTCCTGGCAGTGGTTTTATGACCTGAGTTGCATATGGCAAAATAAATTCTGAACCCAAATCTTCAATTTTTTATTCTTCCTACCATACCTTTCATTTTGTTTCAGTCCTTTTCTAGTACAATGCTCCATTTCCCTCAACTGTGTCATTTTTAACATAACATTCATACTTCCTCTCATTTAGGTCATTATTCCCTAAATGCACTCCTATTAATTTTCTAATTAAAATGAAGGATCTAGGAGTGTGTGTAATATTCAGGTGTAATCTGTAAAGCACATAATATAGTTTATTACCTTCCTTGATTAGGACATTATGCATTTATTAATTCAAGACATAATACTTTTATTAAATATGCATGCAGTTCAGCTAATTTCGAAACAATATTTTATATTGCCATTAAGAATGTAATAGATGTTCAGTGCAAAAAAGGATAATACAAAGGGGCAAAATTTTTTCATGTATTAACTATATTTTCTCTACCCAAAGGTAAGCTTTCTAGATATTTTGTGTCTTTTCTCAGTTAAAAAAGAGACAGGATTTGGATTTCAATACTGCCTTCCATTAGTGTTTTATTAGTAGTAACTTAATTAAAATTCATTGAGTGAAAGGATGAAATATTTATCTCTCCATATTTATATCTGAGTATGTTATAGAATCTGTGTATCTTGAAATTGTATAGCTCATACAGTTATTATTACTGTGACATTTTTAGTTTATAATAAATTCTTTCAGTGTCAGGATTGTACATTACAAGTGAGAATAGTTCTTTTATTGAAAATTTAAAATATCACTGATTTAATGACAAATCTTGTATATAATTATTGATGTGTATATGAGTATATATCTTATCTTTAATTTTGCTTTGTGACCAGATCATGTTATGTAGCCCTTTCAAGTTTATAAGCAAATATGTTACCATGCCCAGCTGATTTTATTATTTTTATTTTATTGTAGGGGTAATGTGTATAGGGATGACAGTTACATTTGTCAGGTAGTGAGTACATTACTTCTTGGACACTGATACCCCTTCCCATGCTTTTCACCCACTTTCACTCCCTCCATCTTCTCCTTATCATGCTGTTTTCCCCTTTACCTATTTCAGATAGATGAATAAACATATGTACCGTATACCAGGTAACAAACTCAGATATAGTAACAATAGTGAATAAATCATAAGTGGAAAAAAGAAAAGAAGCAACTTCAATGTACATTAAAAACAATAACCACAATGATATACCTTTTTTAAAACTACCTTTTGCAGATATTCCCAAAGTGAAATTATTGGCTCAAAACATACAGATCATTCAAAAGAAATATTCCTCTCTCCTCCTCACAGTTTTGTGTATCTAATTTGTGGTCTGGTGTTTTCATTAAACTTGCAGCTGTTATTCACTAAAATCTACCCAGACACCAAGCAACCCACGCTGGGTGTGCTGTGCAGCTGGCACAGATTCATGATAGCGTGCACATCTTCCCCAGACTCTCTCCCTGTCTTCACAATCTAACTCACTCATTCCTTTTTAGTCAGAATTAAGAAGCCGTTCCACTTTTTGCTTCTGCTACCTTCTGAGAGATGAAATTGTCAGCAAGAAACGTCGAGGATTTGTCTGATGCTCAGCTTTTTAGTATAATGAGATTTCTACCAGATATCTTTATGGTGGAAGTGCTCCATTAACGTTATACATAATTTTTTCTTTGCAACAGAGTTTTAATCTGTGTTAAGAAAGCTACATCTGTATCTTTTGTCAAGCTGGGAAGTTTGTTACAGGGTCTTCTATTGTCTTTCTTTAGTTTTCTTCTCTTCAAACAACTTTCATCTTAGCTTCTCCATAGATTGCCATATGGAAGCTATCCTTGCTAAAATATCACCATTTTCTCTGAAAACACCATGTGTATTTAGGTCCAATTTTGTCAGTCATATATATCAATTATAGAAATCCTAGAAAATGCTGAAATGTATGAAGAAAAAAATTCTAAAATAACCCATAATGCACAAATTTAAACCTATTGTCGGTTAACATTTTTGCCATGTTTCTCTAGAAATTCTTTGCATCTGTCTCCTGTGTCTCTTTTCTTTAGATATTGCTGGTGTGTCTTTTCCCCTTAGACTGATAGAGTGAGGAAGATCTTTTCTCTTGGGTTCCTAAAAGTGTTCAGAAGAGATATTTCTTTGTCTGTCTCTGCAAGTCTCTGTGTGTCTGTCTGTCCCTGTCTATCTGCCTGTATTTCTGTCCCTCTTCCCTCCTCTCCTCACCCACACCTCCATGTGTGTCCAGATTCACAATCTTAGATGGAGTTCTATTATATCACTGAAGAAATCTACCTTAGACTGAGAACAGGAATAAATGAGCTTTCCTCTCAGGATCAGAGGTGCCTGGGGTATGGTGGTGGTACTTGGAGAATAGGAACAGGATGGATGCTGCCAGAAAAAAAATACCTTTAGATATTTTTTTATTAAAGCAAAAAGGCAAAAGTTGCAAAAATCCAACTATATGGCTCCTTATAGTAATGATGGTTGAATTCAATGGAGACCACTGTTCAATTTTCCAAGGGCAAAAATGACACATGGCCACATCAATACATGACATTTCATTTTGTCCCACTCAAAATTTCTTTGCAATAGGATTGGAAAATATCTCTCAATTGTATTGTGAGCTCTGAGTTTGTAATTAAAACACTAGCACGGAATATGTCTTGACACTTCCATTTTCATTTTCTGTTATTTACACACAAGGTCTATCACACCAAAACTTTGGTTTTAAAGTTTTTATTTCAGCTGGCAATTTTGACCTGGTAAAGGTCACATAGTCATTAAAGAGTTTCATTTAAATGACAAGATTCAGTAAGTTGGGCGGTTCACATGCGAATTGTAAAGGTGAGTATTATGATTCTATTGCTATGAGATGAGAAATCTTAACTATAGGCTTAGCTTTGCATGTTGGAACCAGGTTTTTACCTGTAGACTCAAAAGACGGGCATTGTTCATTTATTTATTGACATCTCAGAAATTAACAACTTATCTAATAAAGTTTTTAGGAATATGTTTGCTTGCTATTTTGCACATTATGATGACTGAACTATTATACATGGGAAGTGAGGGTATTTCAAATACTTGCTGGACATTCTGATTACTAAAACGTATTATTTTTAAAAGATGACATTGTAATTGTGAAATAATTTGCTCTTGTATCCTTATAAACTTATAAAATGTAGCGATACAGTGGTCTCATATATCTCTCTTCTGACTGTAATGTATATTGCCTTCCTAGTAGATGAGGAACAAACTTTGTTGGATTTATTAGGCCAGTAATTGCTGCTGGTCAAGTGACTAGCACTTTGCCATTCTAAAATTGATGGGAAGCTACGAAATTCCCACATTACTTTATGCTGTGGTAAGGCCATGGGATGAAATATGTAATTATTCAACAGACATTCATTCTTGTCAAAAGGAAAAAAAACAATGTAACTGAACCCTTTGCTCCCCTTTTCCCATGCCATCTCTATTTGTTAATCCCTCTGACCAGTTTTGAAGGCATTTTTATATCTGATGGAAGGAGGATAACATTTTGATCATGAATGTATCAAAATGATTGTGATTTAAAAATGTCAGTTTATGAGAAAAAAAGGTTATTCTCTGAAGTAGTGTTTGGAATTGAGTGTATTGGGTCAACAAGTCTTCTGACTTGTGACAAAGAGAAAGTCATTCTGAAAAATAAATTGATCTGTAAGGTCTAGATGTCTAGATGGGCACCATGGGACCTGGAAGAACAACCACAAAACTAATGAAATGAGAATTACCTTGGCTTTCTCACCCTCTTTTACTCAACAGAACTATATTTTCCCACAAGTTGAAGTCAGCCTCAAACTTTTGCTAAGATCTTTTGTTCCCATGCCATGATCTACATTTCCACACATTCAGGGACATGGGACAGCATGGGAAAATAAAGTTAAAGCAGACATTACACCATCTTAGTTTCAGACAAAAACGAAAAAAATTGCAAGCAATATAAAATATTCAACCAAAAATTTAAAAAATTATTTCTTCTTTAAAATAAGAAATACAACCAAATTCAAAAATTAGATTAAAATAGCAATGATTTAGTAGGGCTAAACATTTCAAATTAACTTGATTTGGAATGAACTACTGTAAAAAAAAATGTAAGCAAAAGTGCAATTCAGTGGTAGAGTGTCTACTTACCATGTGTGAGGCCCTGGGTTCAATTCCAAAATTAAATACACACACACACACACACACACACTATACATACATACATACACACACACACACACACACACACACACACACACACACACATATATATATATATATATATATATACACATCTATCTGTCCATCCATCTGTCTGAATGTCTATCTATTCATAACTAAACATGTGTCTATGACTAAATCCCATATTCATCTCATTTTCCCTAGGAAGCCATTTCTGTGAAGATGATAATTTCTATGCTATTTATTTATTTATTTATTTATTTATTTATTTATTCGTTGTTGGGAAATAAATCTCAGGGCCAGTATGCTATAAGTGCAGCACAGAGATGTTTTAGGTGTGTATATATCTTCAAACACCAAGGTATCTGTATCTGTCTTTTAAATTCATAACTACAAGAGGGTCTCTCTCTCTCTCTCCTCTCTCTCCATGTATATATATGTAATATATATACATACATAATTTTAATATTTTAGACTAAATTGTCTCTCCTTTAAGAATGACAACCACTCAAGCCCTAAAGAACTGAGACTAACACTACTTGTTATGAACACCACATGAGAAGAGAATTTTAAAATCTGTTTTTCTTTGAACATATTTAAGCATAATGATTAAAAACCATACAGCATGAAATGCTTTTAGTTTAGTGATTTGGGACCTCAGAGTAACAGCAGTAGCAACAACAACCCTAGCAACAATACCTACTTATGTGTCTACATCTTTTGAAATTGCCAATTGTCACTGCCATCTCGAAGTATTTTATATGGGACAATAAAATGAAAGGGTGATATGGAACAAATTAACATTTAAGGCCAGCCAGGTGCCAGTGGCTCACACCTGTAACCCTAGCTACTCAGGAGGCTGAGATCCAAGGATCACAGTTCAAAGCCAGCCCAGGCATGATGGTCCATGGGACTCTTATCTACAATTAACTACCAGAAAACCAGCAGTGTAGCTGTGGCTCAAGCGTAGCGGAGTACTCTTGAGCAGGACAGTGCTCACATCCAGAGTTCAAGGTCTATGACAGACAAAAAAAAAGGCCACATTTTAGTCTTATTTTTGTACTTTCTGCGAGTGTATATACTTATACAAAACTTAGTATCAAATTTGTTTTTGTTTTTCATTCTCTTTTTAAATAAGTCCCTAAGCAAGCAGATCAGCTAGCTGAAGATACCTTTGCATTCTTGTGGCAGAGTATTCATCAAGCTGACTGCTGAATTCCTTCATGATAAGGTAATTTTCCCTCAAGTCCTAACACTATAGAAGCCACATGATCTGGTCCTATTCATGTGGGAACTCTCACTTTCAGGCTTCTAATATCAGTCATTCTTCTATCTATATTTGGTTTATGGATTCAGGAAAGTGTGATAGCAGTTATTAGCTGCTCTCAGAAAATCCTCTTGCAAGACAGATTTGTTTCCTGATTAATGATGAAAATGATCCAGTCTTAATTTCAGTTTGTGATACCAACAATTTTATGTTAACATCATTCTTGCTGTCCTTGCCTTTCAAATTACTATGATCATTCCAATGATCAAATAAGATTATTTGATTTAGACTCACCCTGTAATTACTAGCCTGAACACTTCTGACATTACTAACTCAATTTGGGTACATAGTAGTTGCATCACCTGGCCCAACAGAAGATTTTTCCTATGGGAGTTTTTCTCCTGCAAATAGATATAAGATTAAAACATGGAAAGCCTTCTGAAGGCGAGCATAATACCCCTGAGCCCCAGAACCACGTCTGGCTTTTTCTCTGTGTATGGAATAGAACCCAGGCTCTGTGTATGCTAGGCAAGCAGTTATCACTAGGCAACACTCCCGGCCCCCAATCCCTTTTTGATGTAGATATTTGTAACTACAAATTTCTCTCTGAATACCTTTTTAGCTGGGGTCTTAAAACTTGTGACATACCATACTCTCTTTTTTATTCATTTCAAAATATTTTTTTAAAATTTCCATTGCAATTTCCATTATTTTAAACTTTTTCAAATTTATTTGTCTATTTATTGCTAATTTTAATCCCTTCTGGTAGAATTTGTGATTTTTTTTTTGTCGGTCCTGGGGCTTGTACTCTGGGCTTGGGTGCTATCCCTGAACTCTTCAGTTCAAGGCTACCCCTTATCCCTTGAGCCACAGCGCTACTTCTGGATTTCTTTTTTTTTGCCCAGCCCCAGAACTGGCAAAAAAAATCTTTAAATCAATGATATTCCACCTAAACATTTAGAAAAAGTACACACAAAACCCACAGCGAACAGAGAAAAGAAACTGAAAAAACTGAGACCAATGCAATTTTGAATAGGAAATACTGAAACATTAATAAAACCAAAAGTTATGTTTTTTAATAATAAATACCACAACAAGATGTGGTATTTATACACAATGGAATTCTATGCTGCCATCAGAAAGAACGACATCTCCCCATTTGTAAGGAAATGGAAAGTCTTAGAAAAAATCCTATTAAGTGAAGTTAGCCAGACGCAAAGGAACATAGGCTCAATGGTTTCCCTCATTTAAAACCTTGGGCTCTCCTAGCAGAGGTTTACAATAGAGCAAAACTTTGATACATAAGTTCATATAGGATGACCCTAAATGAAAGGACCTCCAGGATATAGAAACAAAAGCCATAAATGTGAGATTGTTGTCCTTAATGTACTATGTTATTTCTCATCTCTTTTGCTGTCCCTTGGTTATCTCATATTGATATAGTATCTTACGTTATCTGATATATTATATATATGAATATTTCATTATTTGAAATAGGATAGGGAAGGGGGGAAAACAAGATGATGGTGGCGGTAGGGGGAGGGGAAATGGGGACCAAATCATGAGAAAGGGTATCAATGTTTGTGACATAATGCACCTTCTAACTGGTGAATATAATGTAACCCATCTATTAATTACAATAAAAATATATGCTAAAACATGGAAAGCCAAGAAAGGAGCATTTGTCACAAATTCTATCCTGTATGAATATGCTTCCATATAGGTTCTGTGAAGTTTTTTTAATATTAATGTTTGGACATGGGAGGAGGTAACAATGTTCAAGAAGTAATGTACCTACTACCTTATGAATGTAAGGTAGTATATCACCCCAACAATAAAATAAAATTAAAATATAAAGTTAGGATATTATGTATACATGTATTATTTTGAAGACATATATTCAATTTTTATTTTAAAGCATTACATTTCTTTGTCTAGTACTCTATTTTCATGTTGCATTCTTGGATTATTTGACCTATCCATTCTATGGTATTTCCCATAATTAATGAGAATGAGGGTATAAGATTACATCACCATCTTCAAAGAGAACTGTACTTAATACCTGACCTATGTAACTGTAACCCCTCTGTACATCCTTTTACAATAAAAAAAAATTTCAAACAAGATGGCATCATCAGAAAAGTAGTCTTAGTTTCTGTTCACAGAATCTAATCATTGCTTTAATACATTTCCTTTTTGTGTTCTGTTGAATTATGCTATTGAAGGAGGCAAATCATTTACAACCCATTGTCAAATCATTATTAAATATTTTTGTTTATTATATCTATTTCAGCTGAGTTGTAATTGATAATAATATACAGTTTAAAGTTGTATAATGTGTGACTGATACACGTATAAACTGTAACATGATTGCTATAATAAAATTAATGCGGTCATTACACATAGTTACTATTTTTTCAATTGTTCTCTTTCCCAATTTTACTATATAATGCAACAGTATTAACTAGCCACAAAACTACATTTGCTCCCTCAAACTTGAAATTCAGATTCAAATTTCATCCAGATCCAGACAACCAGTACTCTGTGCTCTATGAGTCTGATTTTTTTAAAGGTGTGATAGATAAATGAAATTATACACTATTATCTTTCTACGTGTGAATTTATTTCATGGTGCATCATGTCCTCTTGGTTATTTTTCTACTTGATGCTTTCTGCTATTTGCAATGAAATATGCACACCAAATACTCACCTTTTTTCACTGAGATGGAGTCTCACCACTGTTTATATTATGATCTTCTGCCTCTCTGTTTCTCAAGTTGTGAGATTAAGTGTGAGCAACCACGCTTTACCTCAAATTGTCAATAGTTGAATTCAATGACTCTGTCTTTTTCATGACTGAAGCCTTTTTTGAAACTTCACTTCTGTCATATTCTTCAGTCTGATCATTGTTCTTTATGGATTCAAAACTGCCAAGTTTATCCATGAATAGTTTATTTCTATGGATGTAGATAGCCCTGTATGTGCTTGCATGTAAGTTTGTACTTTGGGTCTAACTTCCACCTAGGGCAGATTGTTTGATGAAGGAAACAATCCCATTTATGAGAGCTCTGCCTTCATACACTTCTCATTCTCATCTTCTCCCCATCTCCTCCAGACAGTACTACCACATTTGAGGGTTGGTTTTCGCAGATGGAATCTAGATGGGCACCAATGTTCTGACCATAGCAGTATTTGTGCACCTGAAGAATCAAGCATTTCTGCTTGGCTTACACACTGGTTTGAGTGGTGATGGTCTTATTCTGTGGGTTCTGGTATGAAAAATCAAGCAGAGATTCCCTCCTGTATCTCAGCTAAGTGGGCTTGGAATCCACTGCTTGTCTGCTGGTGTGACAGTAATGGAGGCCCATGGTTTCCTGATCTGATCCTAGGAGTTCAGGAAGATTTGCTTTAGGGATTGAAGTTGGGCCTGTAGATCGAGAATGTTTTACGTGTCTTGTTTGTCAAGAGTGGATGCTTGGACAGAGATGACTGGCTGGAGTCCACCCCTCAGTGAATCAGGAACCTGAACACAGGAACCTGCTACAGGGGCAAAGTCAAGAAAGAACTCTGCTGGCTCATTGTGGAAACACATGAGAAATATGGGAAATTCATTCCTGCTGGATTCCCAAGCTGGTAGGCCCTCTCCACACCCTCTTCCCCCAACTCCCAAACTGCTGTTGGAAAGGGTAAGACTTGGGTTTTAGAAACGCTTCAGAATTTTGTGTGAGATTCAGATTAGCAGAAATACACTTGGAGCCATGGATGTATATGTGTCCTTGCAAGTCCCTAGGCTGGGCATATTGATCCCAGATTGACACAGAGAATGGCTAGAGCCAAATTGTAGAGTTAGGATCTGCTTTGAGAAAAAAAAAAGTCTTCAGGTCTTCTCTGGGAATATGAACACAGGGATTAGTAGGAACTGGATATGAGACAAGGGCTATTTCAAGATCAAGATCAGGATGAAGGCCACTGAATCTGTCACCAAAGCAAAGGAGGGGTCATTCCTCCATGCTGTCTTAGCAGATGGTATTAGTGACAGGGCTAAAGTTCAGGAAGTTTTTACATAATTTTACAGAGATGAGGCTGTGACCAAGACTGCAGATGACATTGAGCCTGCACTTTCCAATTGTTCCACCTAAAGTCTCTTTCATTTGAAGATGATTTCTACTGTTCCTAGGGAGATACAAGTAAGAGAAAGCCTGTTCAGCCAACTTGCTGAAGCCGCTGAACATTTTTTTTTGCCAGTCCTGGGCTTAAGCTCAGGGCCTGAAGACTGTCCTTGGATTTTTCTTAAGGCTAGAACTCTATCACTTGAGCCTCAGCACCACTTTTGGCTTTTTCTAAGTATCTGGTACCAAGGAATCGAACCCAGATCTCCGTGCATGTTAGGCAAGCACTCTACCACTAGGCCAAACTCCTGGCCTGCCACTGAACATTTTAATATGATCTTCTTGTGCCATATGTTTAAATTAGAGCATGTCATGCAATGTTGTAGGTTCACTTTTGAATGCAATGTAATGTTTGTGAAAGTTGTCCATGTATCTCATCAACTACTGAATTTTAAGTGGTGGTTTATATTCTACTATCATACTATAAGATCTTCTTCAATACAATAGTTCTTTTTTTGTTTGGTTGGTTTTTTTGCCAGTCCTTGGACTTTCTCAAAGCTAGAGCTCTACCACTTGAGCCTCAGCACCACTTCCGGCTTTTTTCTATGTATGTGGTACCGAGGAATCGAACCCGGATCTTCATGCATGCTAGGCAAACACTTTAACCACTAGGCCAAACTCCCGGCCCCAATAGTTTTTCTTTATTGATCATTTTCTCAAGCCTGATTCCAAAAGAGAATGATACCAGATTTTTTTATGTCTGTTTCTGAAGTGCCAGATGGCATTTTAATGCCCACATCTTATTTGCATTTTTACAGTGTTTTAATTCTGGGTTAGTTTGAAATTTCAGATTCTGTTTTCAGTGAGCTCAATGTATTATTTTCAGTGACTATTTATTATGTAAACATACAGTTTAACCTCCCTAACTTATGCTTTTAAACATGTCAGATTATTATTAAACAGACTGCAAATATTAGTAACCAGGTTCTTTTCATATTAACCTGAGTCTGTAATTAATATTCATACAGATGAAGTAAGCTCATCTGTGATCCTAGATGTTCAGAAAGCTGAGATCTAATGATCTCAGCTTGAAGCCAGCCTGAGCAGAAAAGTCAATAGGATTCCTATCTTCAGTTAACTACCAGAAAGCAGAATGTGGAGAGATGGCTCAAATGGTAGAACACCAATTTTGAGTGAAAAAGCCAAGGATCAATGCACAGGCCCTGAGTGCAAGCTCTGGAACTGGCAAAGTGTTATTACATAAGCTATAGAAAAGATGTAGAATTTCAACAACACTGAAATTTAGGAATGGAAAAAATACTTTTGAGGAATTTTGTATTCATGAAATTTCTGCATATCGTAAGTAGGTCTGTTTTCAATATCTATGGTTGTCTTCAATGGCATCTGTCCACAACCTTCAAAATGTTTCTTCAGTATTTCTGCTGGAAATACTTTCTCAATATAGAAAATAGTCTCTACCTACATCAATAAACCTTTATTTAAAATAATTTGTTTTGTTAAAGAAATTTTCTATTCAAATGAGGAAATACCAGATTTATACTCTTTTATTTTTATTTTAATATAATTCTAACATCCATCTACACTTAAAAGCCAAGTGAAAAGTGCAGTTCAGATCACACCAGAGGGGGTAAATGAAGGAGAACAAAAATGCTTATTTGGTGAAGAGATCATTTAATATTCAGAGCTCTCTTTAGAGGTGATTGATTTCTACATTTCTAACCCAGAAGACAATATCCATCCTCTTATATTAGGCTCAGTTTATTGACTCAAAGATGGAATTGGAAATGATTGCAAAAGGTTCATAAAATTTAATAGATGACAAGCTGGGTTACCCACTTAGTGTTAGAGACTAGCTGAAGGATCAGTTTCCAGATTCTTACTCAAGTGTTCTATTACAGAAATGCTGCTTTAACTATGTAACTATCCCTCTCATCAGCCTTCCTTGCTTGTTTAACACAGTTTCATGGATATCCCTTTTTATTTTGTACCTTAGTCATTATTACCTTTAGATTCTTGGCTCTGTATTTTAAAACTTTTGGCTACTGATTGTTATATAACCTTAAATATATTCTTCGATTTCTTTAATCTGAATACCTAATATTGTTTAAGATGCAAACTTTGTGTCATATGCCCACTATACAATAATTATGATAAGAAAATAATATGTTGCATATATCTTAGATTATCTCCAGGTTGTTCTGTTATCTACAGGTTTTCCTCCAGACTTTCTAGATTTTTAGTGAACAATGTGACACTAATTTTTATTCATTTCATACTTATATCTCATTTCATTCTTCCACGTAAATTTTCACTTGGTCCATATTTTTGGTTTTTTGCTTAATCTACATTCTATCAATAAACTGAATTTCCTTGTTCACTGACATTTAGAAAAATACGATTGATTAGTGTGATTATTTTTTTCTACTTAGTCTTTTCTTGGAATTATTATGTGTGTCTGCAATTTACACCATGTTAATTTAAACAGATGACATTGTTGCTTCTTATATTTTTTCTCTAGATCTGTAAGAGTATATTATATAGATTTATCTTCCTGACTAGATAATTTCTTTGTTGGCCTTTTCTCATTTACCCTCTCATCAGAGATGAATTCTTTTTTAAATTTTATTTACTAAAATTTAACTAAGAGAATTTCTCATTATTTTTCTGTATTTATATTGACAGAATATAATTGTCAGTTCCAGATTTGGAATGACAATTAACTTGGACTAGAAAGTACATGTAAGTACAAACAAAAATGAAGTGTAACAAATATGTATGCTTAATTAAATACAAATGAAGTATAAAACTATTTTCTTGATATATTTTTGTTTCTCTTGTTCATTATCTGTTAAGATTTGTCAACCTTTCATTGGTCTGCTCTCATTAAAGTTGCTTAAGATTGAAAAAAAATGTCCCCAGGGAGATTTCAATATTTGTATTAAACTAGTAGCATTCTTATTGCCTTAAAAGTCATAGAAAATATGCTTAGAAGTTACCAAACCCACCGCAGTCTTGTAAACAGCTTATGTATAAAATTGGCCAAAATTTGAGATACTTTTTTACTCATATCACTATGAACATATTTTACTTCATAGTTGATTTCATTTACTCATAGGTTCTATATAGCAGAATCTAATATTTGTGTGCTTGAAAATAATAACATTTGAGAATTAGTACTGATGTTATTATGACATGCATTAAACTGAGTCCTATTATTTTTGAATAGTGAAGACAATGAAAATTATATAGTATTAAACAATTAGTTTTGTGTATTCATTTTATGTTATTTGACAAATTAAGCATATTTAAAAGAAGTCAAGTTATCCTTTTTTTTTTTTTTTTGCCAATCCTAGGCTTGAGCTCAGGGCCTGAGAACTGTCCTTGGGCTTTCTTAAGGCTAGAGCTCTACCACTTGAACCTCAACACCAATTCCAGCTTTTTCTATGTATGTGGTAACGAGGCATCGAACCCTGGTCTTTGTGCATGCTAGGCAAGCACTCTACCACTAGGTCAAACTCCCGGCCCCTCAAGTTATGCATTTTACATACTTAAAAGGAATCTTTGTGAGGCAGCTTGGGGGATGGAGACAGGATGGTGCAATAGGAGCAAGTAGCAACTTCCAGCTTCTCAACAAGTTAGACTTAAAGCAGCCAGAAAATAGCTTCTTAGAAGAAGTGCTAAGGAAATTAGAGCTGGTAGCACAGTATCTAGAACCCATCAAAATCCTATTAGCTGTCTGACAGCAGTGGGATAACTTGGACCTTCAAACCTTGTTCTCCTCCTGTCTGCCATAGAGAGACTATCTCTCCTAATCCACACTTTCCTGACAATATGGTATTCTGCCGTAATTCAGACAAGAGGTTGTGCATGGGAATCTCCTGTAACAAACCTAAATATGATAAAGATTTTTGGTCACAATTGTGGAAAGCTAATTCAAAGGCTCTTCTCCACTCAGGATCTTTCTTCTATCATGTTGTGCCTCACTACATGCCTGGCAGCTTATATCTCAATGAGCTCCATCCTAGTGGGGAACTCTTTGAAAAAGTAAGGGTTTTTGACTCTAGCACTATTCATTAGCCTGACTTGACCATGTAGAAGGTGGGTAGATACACACTAGATGATGTACATATAAAATAGATTTTTGTGGAAGAAAAATTTAAAGCAGAGAAGTCACACAATACTCATTCTTACCCAACAAAGGTGAGTTATACTGTGCCCAGCTTACATGCACTGTGCAAAGTGCATCAGCTAAGGAGCACTGGAGAGGGATCTTCTGGCTCACACTAACTCCCTGCTGAAAGAATAAGGTCTCCAAGTAAGAAGCTACTGGACCTAAACCTCTGGTGTATCTATTTATTTTATTTATTCATTCATTGTTTTGTTACTGAGGTCTAAACTCAACCTTTCCCATTTTCTGGGCTTCCTTGCTGAGTTGGTACTTTGAGCCAGGTTTCCATGCAAACTTTCTTTCTGATTATTGTTTTGAAATAAGGTCTTGTGTACTTTTCTGCCCTGGATGATTTCAAGCTGTGTTTCTCTAAATTTTAATGTCCTAAGTAGCTGGAACAAACACAAGCCACAAGTGACAAACTGTAGTCATTGTTTTTGCAGGACTAGACTCTGAATATGAGAGAATATGCAATGCTCATCTTACCTATTAAAAAATATGTTCAGTACTCTCCATTTTCCTGCAAATGACGTGATCTCATCCAAAATTTCACATATTCTTCATCCATTCATTAGTATCAGGGATTATTCTCTATTATGACTATTATGAATAGTACTGCTATAAATATGATTGTGCAAGACTCTTGGCTGTATGTTGACATCTTCCTTCAGACATTTTTACAGAAGTGGTACAAAAGAAAATATGGAATTATTTATCAGATCTCAGATTTTTTTGGTGGACTTTAGGTTGTTGTTGTTGTTATTTTTATTATTAGTAGTAGTAGTAGTCGCATTTATTTGCTGGTCCAGGGGCTGTAAATCAGGGCCTTAGCACTGTCCTTAGGCTTTCTCAAGGCTAGCACTCTACCGCTTGAGCCACAGCACCACTTCCAGCTTTTTTCTGTGGTTATGGTATTGAGGAATTGAACCCCTGGGGCTTTGTGTATGGTAGGTAAGCACTCTACCACTAGGCCATGCTCTCAGCCCTCTAGGGCATTCTGAAGTATATCATCTGCAAATAGCTAAAATTGACTTTTTCCTATTCTGTGTATACTTTTTAAATATTCCTTTTATCCTACTCTGTGTACTCACTCTGTGGCAACTAAAAACAGTTATCACTTATTATACTTTGTAGGTGGTCTACTCTGGTATTTAATTAGCCACCCAATACTTTGGAGACAATGAGAAGATGTAATTTATTTTTTTTTGTTTTTGTTTTGCCAGTCCTGGGCTTGAGCTCAGGGCTTGAGCACTGTCCTTGGACTCTCTCAAGGCTAGCACTCTACCACTTGAGCCTCAGCACCACTTCTGGCTTTTTGCTATGTATGTGGTACCGAGGAATCGAACCTGAGTCTTTGTGCATGCTAGGCAAGCACTCTACCACTAGGCCAAACTCCTGGCCCGAGAAGATGTAATTTATGAAAATAATAATGCTGGAAGAAATGGATAGTGAATGTAATTTATACAAAACACTCCTAACATATAATAACAGGAAACAAAAACAACTGTTTTGAATAATTTTTATTATCTTTCATTAGTTATACAAAGGTATCATTCACCAAAGCAGTTTGAGGATACCAGGCATTTTGATCAGTGTCAGCTCTTGCAACCTTCTCACCCACCCATCCCAACTCATCCTTTGTCTTACTTTAATTTTAGGTTATGTATTTATTTCTTGCAAGTCTTGGAGTTTGAACTCAGGGCCTGAGCTCTGTCCTTGAGCTTTTTCAGGACTAGAGCTCAGGACTATAGCATAATTTGTGGCGTTTTCTCTATATGTGGTACCAAGTACTTGAACCTGGGTCTTCATGCATGCTAGGCAAGCACTCTAACACTCCACTCAATCAAACACCTGGCCCTGTATTTAATTTTTTTAAAGCAGTTTATGTGTACAATGCATCTTAATCTGCGTCGTTAATTCAGCATCTTCACTGGCCCCCTTTAGCCAATCCTTTCTTATATTTCTCAATTCTGTTGCATTTACAATGAATTCTTTCCTGAGTTCTCTCCAGTTCCCCTTTATTCTTCTACTCCCGTCCTCATTTTATGGGTCATGTGGCTTGAACTCAGTCTGGGTTCTGTCTCTGAGCTCTTCAGCTCAAGGCTACCCCCCTACCCTTGAGCCAAGCCCTACTTCCTGCTTTTTAGAGGTTAATTGGAGATTAAGAGTCTCAGGTCTTTTAGTTCCTGGGCTGGCTTTGAACTTTGATCCTCAGATCTCAGCTTCCTGAGTAACTAGGATTACAGGCATCAGCCACAACACCTGGCTTTCTATCACTTTTTTGATGGCCCTACCCTTTCCTCTTGCAAGTATTTATTTCCTGGTACTTGCTTACCATTGCCCAAGATATGGAATCAGCCTAGATGCCCAACAATGTAAATGGGTCAAAAAAATGTAGCATACACATACAGTGGAATTCTACTCATCCATCCAAAAGGATTATCTTGTACCTTTCATAAGAAAATGGGAAGACCTGGAGTAATTTATAATGAATAACACAAGCCAGACCCAGAAAAACATAGTTTACATGATTTCCTTCATTTGTGTTTGCTAGAATGTGTCTATAAATTTGAAAATAAAAACATTGGGTGGCAAGCAATTGGTTGCAAATGAATTAACTGAAGTGTAATAGACTCTACAGAGAATTCAAATGGTGTAATTCTTTAAAAATACCATGTAAAAGCTTCCAAATCAACCTTTTTTTGCCCGATTGTGTGGCTTGAACTGTCCCTGAGCTCTTTCAGCTCAAGGCTACTGCCCTACCAAATCATCTTTTAAACACAAAACTGGAAAGTTGTATTTTTTAAGAAGAAACTAGAACCCTTAAATACAATCGCCATGATTCTGTTTCAGATTGTAGCCTTTTCCTTCTTTTTTTTTAAATCATCTTTTTTATTAAAGAATTTATTAATATTGATTTTTACATCATATTCAAATGACGTGTTTAACAAACAAGTATTCAAGAAGGGAGTGTCTACATACAATCACTGGCACTTAGATTTTAGAACATAATTAAAATTAGGCTGAGGGTTTATATATCATAGATACATATTAATCTATGTAATAAAACAATATGTCTATAGAGTCAATAGTTTTTATGTCTATGTAGTTGTGTTTATATTTCCAGTACCATGTCCATAGCATTGGGTATGCAAATATTGAGACATTGCTCTTGTACTGTTTGGATCTAATAGCCACATATTAAGTATGCCAAGTGCCTTTTATTCCTTTGGTCTTGACTTGTTTCACTCATTCATACACTTCCCTGAAAATACCATTATTTTTTCATATTTTTTATTGTAATTAGTAGAAGGGTTACATTATATCCCCAGATAGAAAGTGTATTACTTTACATACATTGATACCCTTTCTCAAGTCTTGGTCCCCATTTCCCTTCCCACAACTCCACCCCTCATTTTGTTTCCCCCACTTCCCTTTCAGATTTCAAATCACCAAATGCACATATATACATTTTTGGAAAATGTTCCATGTGCTGAAAAAAACGTATATTGTAATGTTGCTGGGTGAAATAATCAGCAGATGTTGGTCAGACCTAGTTGGTCTATACAGTTGTTCAATTCTGAGGTTTCTCTGTTGAGTTTTTGCCTGGTTGATCTGTCCAGAGGTGAGAGTGATGTGTTGAAGTCACCAACAATCACTGTGTTGAGATCTATGTGTGGTTTTAGTGAAAGTAAAGTTTGCTTGATGAAGTTTGGTGCTCCGGATTAAAAAGGAGGTGACTATCAATATAAATATCATTTGTATTCAGTCTGTACCCAGTGCTGTCACTATGTTTCTAGGAATGACCACAGTGACAGAAGGAATGGAGGGGGGGAAGGAAACAATCTTAACATTAAAAAAAAGGTGGAGGTAAAATGGAAAAAAAATAAGAACACATAAAAATGCAAATGAAAAAGGGTAGAAAAAAGAGAAAAAAACAGAAAGAAAGGAAAAAAGGTATTCTTTAGTTTGTTTGTTTGTTTTTTGCGGGGGTGGGAGGAATAGGATAGGAAACTTTCTCCACTAAATTTGAGATCCAAACACTTCAAAAAGTCTTTTTCTCTTGTGATTTGGCTTTGTGGTTTTCTGATCAGTTTGCTTGATTAGGCAGGAAAAACAACAAAAACAACAACAAAGGTGGAGTCTCCAGTGGCTTTGTTTACTGGAAGCAGGCCCCACCCAGGTTGAGGAACTTCCCCTAGCTATGCTTGTCTAGCATATTCGAAGCCATGGGTTTGATTGCTGTAGCCCAAGTGGAAGAGTACTAGGTCTCATGTTCTTTCATGACTGGGCTGGCTTTTTTTTTTTTTGCCAGTCCTGGGCTTGAGCTCAGGGCCTGAGCACTGTCCTTGGACTTTCTCAAGGCTAGAGCTCTACCACTTGAGCCTCAGCACCACTTCCAGCTTTTTTCTATGTATGTGATACCAAGGAATCGAACCCGGGTCTTCATGCATGCTAGGCAAGCACTTTAACCACTAGGCCAAACTCCTGGCCCCAAGAGTACTAATTTTGAGAAACCCCAAGGACAGTGTCCAGGCACTGAGTTCAAGCTCCAGGACTGGCAAGAAGAAAAAAATAATGTTGAGTATTTAGATGGCCTTCTTTAGGTGTGTGACTAACCTGAAAGGAATCTACTGAGAAAAGGTGAGGAAATGGACAGTTGATTTTGAGGACATGAAGTGCACGAAAAATTCAGTTTCAGTTTATGTCTGCTTTTCTCCACTTTCTGCAGTGTGCAGTGATGGTTATCCATCGTGACTGAGAAAGTTGTAGCAGAGAAAAGCACCTAAATGTTACACAAAACTGAAGGTGATATTAACAGGGAGGTTTATGTATATATCAATGAAATAGCTTCTTTAGATTTTTTTTTGTCTATGATGGGGCTTGAACTCTGGGACTGGGCACTGTCTCTGAGCTCTTCAGCTCAAGGCTACCACCCAACTCCTTGATCCACAGCACCCCTTCTGGTTTTCTGATGGTTAAATTGTAGATGAGAGTCTCATGGGCTTTAGTGCCTGGGCTGGCTTTGAAGGGTGATCTTCAGATCTCAGCTTCCTGAGTAGCTAGGATTACAGGCATGAGCCACCCCACCTGGCTCTAGATGGTGTTTCTGATAAGGAATTTACCTGAAATGAAGATGACCTGCACTATATTTTTTTAATATTTACTAACATAAGAAAAAAAAACTCATCCAAATATGGTAGGAATTCAAGTTGCTAATAAAATTACAATTAGTGTTTATTGCTGACACGTAGACCAATATAATTTTTAAGATAGGTGGAACAACATAGGAGTATTTCAATGACTACATTTGAGAACTGAGGGCTATTGACTCTCTTTGCTGGAGCTGGTCCTCTGACCTTCCTTTATCTTTATTTCCTGTCATGTGGTAATATTGAAGAGGAGTCCCATTGTCATTTCTTAAAATGCAAGTTTATAATGCCATTTTAAATAAAGTAAATAAATAGAAGCAAATTGCAGGCATGAAACGCCAACTTGAAGAACAATGTTAATAGCCAAATTGGTCCTCTAGGGGGAAAAGTCGCATTTGTAATGATTACAGGGGAAATGTCATTTCACCATGAGTAGATTTTGACCATGTCTATCTCACATTACCAAACATCACATCTCACTGTCTCTACCATGCATTTCAAAGATAATGGATTCATTTGATACTTATTCTTCCTTCTAACCCAGCTTATAATCCTCACCAAAATTTCTGATATTGAAATAAAACATTAGTAAAAATAATCAACATAACTTGAAAATGACAGACTGCAGTAATAGACAATGTGTGTGTGTGTGACCTGTGGTATTAAATAAGCACCTATGGAGCATGAAAAAAATTCACTTAAGTTTTGGGGTGTTGAGTAATTGACAGTAGAGAGAAGGGAAAAACTTAGAGAGCCTAGACTAGAAATAAGAGATGGGAGGACAAACAGCTTCAGTATCCAAGCTCACTTGTTTGAACGTAGATTCTATTTTAGATTGTGTCAAATAACACTTGCACCCATATAGCTACTGGGAGCTGACATTTAATTAGTGAATGACAAGTTAGTAATAGCAAGGTGACATGGAATCACTTAAGAATAAATCCATCATTATTTCTTACTTTGTAGAAAATTCTTACTAAAATTATGTATTGTCCTTTATTAAACCTTCACAATATTGCTATGGGGAAAAGATGGATAACAAGACTTGCTTGCGTGCTAAATAAAAGAAAATTGGTTTGTAGGCTCAGTAAAAGTATCTTGGCTGAAAGCCCAACTTGTTCCATCAAGTTTTTACTACATGAATTGTCTATTTTAGTAAATGGCTATTAAATCTAAATTACATTTATTACAAGTTAGCCTTAGACAAGGTGATTATATATACACAAGTCTAACTTGTGTGTATATATATATATATATTTGCATATATGTATACTTATGTGTGTGTGTGGTAAAGAGACATTTCTACACTGGATGTTTAGCACTTTCCCACTCTTAAATTTCCCTCCAAATACTGTCATAGTTCCTGGAAAGTTTATATTAATCATTTTTTCAGATGAGTCACTGAAGGCTGACACATTAAAAAGAACATCTTGATTAGACTGTAAATTAATTATAGGCATCCACATTTAGATGATTTTCAAAGGAGTGAGAATGATTTACAATATTCTAGGCATTGTGGTTCACATCTCTAATCCCAGCTACCAGGAAGAGAGGTTTGGAAAGTCACAGTTTGAGGCTAGCCCTGTTAGTCAGATGTTCATCTCAATTTATAAACTGGTAGTGCTTGCATTAACCTGTCATCTCAGCTATACATAGGTAAGATTTTGTTTCCCAGCACAGCTCTGAGAAACAAAAAATATATAAATATCTTCTTGAAAAGTTTCCAAAGCCATACAACTCATGTAGTAGAAAGCCTTTCTTAGTAAGCATGCTTTCAAACACGAATCTTACCAAAAAAAAAAAAAAAAAGGGAAAAAGGTATCATTCAAGTTAAAAATCTCACTCTATTCCAAGAGTTTTGGTACTCTTTGTTCTCATATTTCCCAGCTTTGCCTCCGTGCTGGCTGATCACCAGAATGATGAGTTAGGTCTGATTACAAAATGTTGCCAATATGGTTATAAATCTTTCGGAGGACAGCGATTCATTTTCTCCTAGATAATGAGCTAGTTGCCTGACTCTCAGAGATTCTTTTTGCATTCTAAGGGAGATTTCAGGCAGGCAGACTTGTTGGTGAGCATAAGAATTATTTCTGTTGGCATCACTTTCAGTTGAGAAAACAGGAAAGACATCTTTCACTTCCTCCAACATACCATACACATTGCATATCTTAGAATTCTAAGCTTTATGGGAGGGAGGGAGGCAGAGAGAGGCAGAGAGACACACAGAGAGAAGTATTCTAAGTTTCTGAAGCATTTATAATTTAGATGACAAATTTAGAATTATCCTTAATTTAAGGATAGACGCACCAACTTTGCATACCTTTGGAGTGTTTTTACTTAGAACACTCAAATATTTGGTGAGAAAATTATTACATAAATAGTGAAGGATAAATCATATGCTAGTTGTCAGATTGTAAAATGTATAAAATAGCACTCAAATGTCAAAATACATTTCTTGCAAATGAGTTTAGGCAGGGGAAAATCCAGATAGTTACCTTTAAACAATTAGTCCTCATTGCATTGATATATATGCATATATATATATATATATGTCCTAGATTTGTCCTAGGGCTTGGACTCTGGGCCTGAGCATTGTCCCTGTCCTCACTTCTCAATCTCCTGAGTAGCTAGGATTACAGGCATGAGCTACCACACCCAGCCTTATTATTCTTTATTGAGTCCTTATCACATAGTTCAAATTTTGTTCTCAGATTTTCTGGAATTAACTCAGCTAAACTTGACAACAATCATGTGACACTGATGATATTATTATTTCAATGTTTTAAATGAGACTCAGACTAAGTCAGCTTAGATTACAATCTGAAAAATTGGTCTGCACTTCTTATTTCATGGAAGAAAATAGAAACACGATAGCTTCTGCTAGATCACATATTACTGTAAGTTATCCACATATTTGCTTCTTCAGTTGTTTGATTGTGCTTCTGATTTTTTTATCTTGTTTATACATCTCATAGGAAATGTATAAAATTTCATGGGCACAGCACTTAGCCTTCTTTTCTTGGCTCAATTACACTTTAAGATCAACTGTTGGGACTGAGCTTTTTGTTTTTTTTTTTTTTTTCATTTTTTTCTTTTTGTGCCTCTCTTTCAAAACTTTCATTTCCCTCATATTTGCACTTTTGTTACCTCGGTATCATCTTAGCTCTGCCTTTGTGTGCTACTCTACATATATCCATCTCCTTTGTTATTATCCCTTTTCACAAATCTTTTAAGTTTTAAAGCCCATTTTCAATTATCCCTGTACCACCTGAGGAAACCAGACACTTTTCTGGTGGCAGCATTTACCAGCCATGGCTGATAACCAATCAGGGCTGAAGGTCCAGCTCCATAGTTCCTGTTGTCTTCTCTCTAGCTAGACAGATACACAATAGCCACATTTCTGGCTGGGATAGTTGAGTGGATGTGGATATATTCTAAGACACAAAATTCATATCTTGAATTTTGGAATTGAAACATATCTTCAGTTAACTGAAGATAAGGCCAAGAAAGGTGCTATGAATGAATCCAGTCTGCGGTCGGCTTGGCTGGTGTTGCTATCAGCTAAAAAAGCAAGTCTAGTAAAGGAAAACAAAGAACTTTTGGAAGAAGTGTAGTAAATGATGAATATAGTTTTGGAGAAGGCTTAATAAGCTTTGCAAAATAAAATAAATGCGTAACCCTTATTGAGTGCAAAAGATGTTTAGGGTAAGAAAGACAGACACCAGAAGACCACTGATGATTTTTGTGTCTACAGTGGTGGTGCAGAATGGCTTAAGAGAGAGGCACCTTGTGTTTCTTTCTGTTTACATTTTGAATTATATCCTAAATAAAACCAATTAGAGTATTTTCATGTGAAATAGTATTTTCATGTATAGGTTCTTATCCTTAGCTAGATGCACAATATAATTTTATAAAACCATTCCTATTTTATTAACTAAAATATGCAATTTAATAGTAGTTATTTTGTGTATTTATTTTTCTTTGTGTATTTTATTAAGTGTAACTTCAGTGCACACCTCCTGGCTCAACCAAATTCCTTCCCTTAAGACTCATATGTATAGAATTTTGAGGCCTTTTCATGTCTAATATATGAATGTCTGGGTTCCACTTTCAACAAGATGTTTAAGATTTTTCTGGCTCCAAATTTAGGAAATTCAAAGAGGGGGTTATACTGATTTTTAGCACTGCTTTATAGGATATAGATATCATGAAACGTTATTTACTATCTTTATAAAATACCAGAGAGAAAAGGAAGACAAGAAAATAAATTCGTTATGTGCTTTGGAAAGCTCATATTAATCTTTTAACACAATGTTAGGACAAATTCATATATTTAATTGTGTACATTTTAGTGATAATTAATTTTATTATCATTTGGCCAGTCCACATATGACAGGATTTAGCCTTACTACCATTATAGTAAGATATATTTTTCTACCGTCTTCAAGTTCATTCACATTATAATACTTTGATCTCAGCCAAATGA
Organism: Megascapheus bottae; assembly: GCF_031878675.1. Lineage (NCBI taxonomy): Eukaryota > Metazoa > Chordata > Mammalia > Rodentia > Geomyidae > Megascapheus > Megascapheus bottae. The sequence continues at coordinate 57,600,903 of NC_143513.1, read as the reverse complement.
GTTTTACATGAAAGTTAATGTTAATGAGTTAAAGGAAGGAAGGAGCATCCTTATTTTACAAAGAATGATTGTTCATTTTCAGAATTGTGTTTCTGGAGTTTACTCAGAGTGCTATGCAATTTAAGAATAATGATCAAGTGCTTTCATATACCTATCTGATAAGTACTAAAAGTCTCGATGATCTTTGTTAACTTCATTAAAGAAAAAATGTTTGTGCCAAATACTCTATTCTGTCAGCAAACTCTTATGAATATATTTAGGTAAACATCTTGTAGCAACTTTCTTTTCACAGAGAGCAATCAAGGAGTTAGCTCTGTGGTCTTTGGGATTTTTTTTGACAGCTGAGTGTTAGGTACACTTATACAGATATCACTATTGTTATGAAGGGCTTGATTTTATTATTTGGAAAATAATTTTAGTACTCTCACATATTATCAAAACACAGTTTTCAGCAAGTTTGTGTCTTAAAAATTACACTTGGACATGATAAGTTAAACAGAACTCCACACATCCACCCACGAAGACCAGAGGATATGCTTAGGAGAGGATCATAGGTGCAGTAGTCCTGTGCATAGGATCATATAAAATGATACTTATCAAAATGAACTCCAAGAAATGGAAATTTGGTTTCTTATAAGGTTTCATGTCATTTTTTTCCTTTTATTGCTGTTTTTTAAATTTCTCTACCCTTTGTTTTTATGTAAGTTTATCTGATTTGGGGAATAGAAGGGGAAGCACAACATGGTGAGAACGTTGAAGTAATTCAGCAGTGACACTCACTAGACATTGTGTTGGAAATGAAATATGCAATGTGGGGCGGGGAAGAGAGACAGGACAAAAATTCTGGGAAAATGAGGGAAGGGCTTACATTGTTTAAAAAAATGTATTCATTACCTGGCTTAAGTAACTATACATACATTCAACAATAACAAAGTGTCTGTGTGTCACTGCAACTTAAACATTTTCAATGCTGTGCTTGCGAATTCCTTGATTTAGAAATTTTCTTCTCTTTCTTTTTTTCCTTTTATCTTTCCTTCCATCTTTCTGCCCTTAGTTCTTTCTTTTTTTTTCTCTGTATCATCATTGCTAGTTGTTTAAACTCAGGTTTTTGTGATTGTTAGACTGGCTTGATACTGCTGAGCCATGTCTCCACACCTGCTTTACATGGGTTAGTTGTTGTAAGATAGGGTGTCATTTTCCACCTGCGAACGCCCTGGGCCATGAACCATCTACTAGCAGGCTTCCATCGTAAGTGGGATCACAGGCCTGTGCAAGTATACACACAGCCCTTCTACAGAGAAAGTATCTGGACTTTTCCTCCTGTGTAGCCATGGCACCACAATCCCTCAATCTGACTCTCTGTAGTTTAGGGTGACCGGCGTGTGCCACTGTGCACACTTACAAATTGAGAAAAAGGTTGTGAATGTTCTGCTCCTTCTGGCAGGTTTTTTTTTTCTTCTTCAGGTTTTATAATGACCAGCACAATGAGTTTGTTGTTGTGGATTTCTTAAGGTAATTGGCTTGTGGGATTCCTTGGTTCTCTCATTTTGTGAGAGAGAGCTAGGCAGCGTCCCTATTGTCTTGGTGCCATCTTCCTCGGGATTTTTGTTTTCTTTTAAATTTTATTTTATTGTCAGGGTGATATATAGAGTGGTTATAGTTATATTTGTAAGGTAGTGAATACATTACTTTTTGAATATTGTTATCCCTTCCCATGTTTTTCTCCCACTCTCCCTCCCCCCCAGACCCTTCCAAGTTGTAAAGTTTATTTCCAACTTATTGTCTTGTGACTATCACTGCTAAATTGGTTCACCCTTTGTCCTTTGTCTCACCATCTTGTTTTTCCCCTTCCCTTTCCTAATTCAAATAAATAAATCAACATATATACTACACACCAGGTACCAAAGTCAGATAGAGTAACATCTTTTCTGAGAAACATGTTAAAGTAAAAATTAATCATCCACCCATTTCCATTCAACAAGCAAAATGATCTATATGTTGAACATTATGAATGTGGCCTTGTCTTTACCTTTCTGAAATATATCCCATTAAAGAAATCCTTTTGCTTCAATGTAGATTAGGACTTCTTTCAGAAAGAGTGAAAAGAAAGAGATGAAGGTAATAATTAGTATTTAAGAATAGAATTTACAGCAAGGCAAAAAGTCTGGCTTCCATTGAATATGAATTGGACTTTGCAAATCTCATTTGGTCCCTCATTAGCATAGGCTTGCATGTGAGCTGAGCTTTTTATAAGCTTTATGAAAGAGATCTGGAAATGAAAAAGGAGGAAAAGTTCTCTGTAGTTTTGGATCGATGTAGCCAGAAGGAAAGAGGTGGAAATAAACAACAAACCTATATATTGTTTTCTATGAGTAAAGATGTCTCTTGAAATAGAGTGAAGTTTTCCTTCTAGGCCCACATACTTTTAATGTCTTCCCACTTTTCCTCCTATCATCCTCGCTAGAGCTCGTTCATAACAAGTGCTTTTGAAGGCACAGCCAGGCATTTTATTTTTCCCAGTCCACTCTTAATCTTTTCCTCCACAGGCTGAAAGGTAGCCAAGAGTATGATTGGCAACTTGCCACTACTGAAGATTGTGGCACTTTTGTTTGGTGGACCACCTAGGCTGGCACACAGCTCAGTGTTTATAGCAACAACTTGAGCAAAAGTCCGACTGAGCCTCAGAAGGGAACATCACTAACACATTGCAGAAGAGAAAGTTATAGTTCATAGTTTTCTAGCTAAGATTTTTGTATTTGAGCAACACATACCATCAGAAACCGGGCAGCTATGAACATTACCAAGAATCTGGGACATCCCAATCACTGCACTAAGGGAAGCCCATCTCATCCCTGCCATCCCAGTCCCTCAATGGGGAGTTCTGTTGGAGAGACATCTAGGAATTGGTCCAGAAGAATGAGAAATCTAAGAGATGGAAAAGAGCTTCCTGGAATTATTCAGTTTTGCCTAAACATACTTCTATTGTTCTACTAGACTAAGTTTTTTTCATATATTTTTTATTGTAATTAATAGAAGGGTTACATGATATTTGCCAGATAGATGGTGCATTAATTCCCACACACTGATACCCTTTCACATGTCTTGGTCCCCATTTCCTCAGATAGTTGGTGAGGTCTATCAATCTATGAAAATACTAGAGCAGTTTCACTTGCAAATAGACTGCATATTCTCATTTTTTTAAGATTAAAATTTGTTGTCCCTGAATATCTAATTTTTAATCTTTTAGTTCTTTTCTTGCTCTTTTCTTTGCTTTTTTTGTCAGTCATGGAGCTTGAATGCTAGGCCTTGGCATTGTCCTTGAGCTCTTCAACACAAGGATAGAGCACTACCACTTGAATCACAGCAGCACGTAAAGTCTGGTGATTAAGTGGAGATAAAAATCATTCTATACATACTCTTTAGAATCTTGCATGACAGAGTAAGTGGTTAATAAGTAGATATAAATGACAATAAATATGTGTACAGTGCAGTATAACGTGGTAATTCAAAACATAGACATTGAGATTTGAGTTCAAGTTCCTGCTGTCCCTTTTACCTAAACCAACTCTCTGTGTCTGTAAGGCAGAATATTGCTTATTTCTCGTGTTGAATTCTTTTTTTTTTTTTTTGCAGGTCGTGGGGCTTGAACTCAGGGACTGAGCACTGTCCTTGGACTTTTCTCAAGGCTAGGGCTCTACCACTTGAGCCACAGAACCACTTACAGCTTTTTTCTCTGTATGTGGTACCAAGGAGTCGAACCTGGGTCTTAGTACATGCTAGGCAAGCACTCTACCACTAGGCCAAACTCCAGGTCCCTCATGTTGAATTCTTGAAAGATTCGATGAATCTGTAATGAATTTGTAAGGTTCAATAAATATTATTTTTGATTGTTGCCTAATCATTCTTAATTTTATTGGCTTACTTTCATTTCCACACTAACCAAACCCAAGCAGGATCGGAGTATCCTAGGCAGGTATTATTTAGGGAATGTTTCTGAATGCTTGGGGTTGGTATTTTCGTCCTTGTGTTCATAGTATTTTTAGTGTTTTCAAGCAAAGTTAGGCTAAATTAATTTTAGAACTGACCCACTTACATATTTTTTTTTACTTTAGACTACAGCAGCTGAGCAGCTAAGTTGGACAATTTACAAACTTTATTATGGCTTATTTGGGGCAAGTCATTCTTGAAATAGAACCAAGAGGCCCAGCATTCTGCGTGAGAAGTTTCTTGATATATTACAAATATTAATTAAATCAATAACCCTTTATTTTCTGCTGTAAATTTATCAATTTGTATTGGGACTTTAGTGGTGGGAAAAGAGTGGGGTAAGGGAGTGATTAAAAGGATATTAAATAGACAGAAATTAGAACCAGTTTCAATTACATTGAACGATATTCCTTTGCTAAATTTAGTTTATAAAATTCAAATTAGTTTAGTAATCTTGCAGTCTGTTCATAAGTTCAGGCAATAATTATAGAATTCACTTCTCACACCAAACTAGTATTTGAGAGTTTATTATCTTCACCATGAACATTTATAAAATTATTTGAATCAAATTAATGTTTTCCCCTGAAATCTTTTTCTATTTCCTTGAAGCATCACACACTATTCCGTGCAATATGAGATATGCTTTCCTCTATGGTTTCCCCACTCTGCTGGCTACCTTGTTAAAAAGCTGTCTTGTCTTTACATCTCTTGCCATCTTGCAAACCAAATCTTTCACATAGTCCCTGCTGGGTAAATATAAATTAAATCTACTGACCTACCTTCATGTAACTATCTCTTCCAGCTCTTTGCTTTTATGCAAAATTCCATTATGACAATTTTCTTACTGAGACTGAGGTTTGTTTTTTTTTTTTTTTCCAACTGGGCTCCTGGGAGCCTCCAACTGTCAGCTGTACTTGGTATGAGACTGAAATTTCTTTGCCATTCTGGGTTCTTAAATATCCAGCCAGAGATTTAACCTTGAATTTTAATCATTCATCTAAGCCTTTTTTGCTAAGGATAAATGACATGAAGTATTTTCAAATCAGGCCAAAAGCTATCAGTTGCCCTCAAAAGTACAATGGACCACTTCTTATCCATAGATTCTGAATACTCATATTCAACCCATAAGAGACCAGAAATATTTGTGGAAAAACTTACACTGGTACTGAACTTTTGCAAGTATTTTCTTGTCATTATTCTCTAAATTATATTTTTAACTAAAAATTTAACTAAAAGTAGTTTTCACTAATTAAGTTTTTAAAAAATTAGATATTGGGCCAGGAATTTGGCCTAGTAATAAGAGTGCTTGCCTAGCATGCATGAAGACCCGGGTTCAATTCCTCGGTACCACATACAGAGAAAAAACCTGGAAGTGGTGCTGTGGCTCCAGTGGTAGAGTTCTTGCCTTGAGAAAGCCCAAGGACAATGCTCAGGCCCTGAGTTTGGTCCCCATGACTGGCAAAAAAAATTAGATATTACAACTTGGCAATGACTTAAAATATATAGAAAGAGATATATGGGTTATATGCAAATACCATACCACTTTATCCAAGAGACAATGAGCTTTCATAGGTTTTTGGCATCAATAGAGGTCCTTAAACCATGATGTTCCAAGAGATTTATAGATGATTGTACTGATAACACTTCAAAAATATTGTTTAAATGCAGAGAAAATAGCCTACACTTTTGAATACATGCTAAATAAATGTCTAAGAGTAAAATAAATGCATAGTACTATGACTGACATTATATCAGTTGTTTATAATCATTAGCTACAACAACTGCCTTATGTTAGTGTGTCTTATTCAGTGTAACATAGAAAATAATTCAAAATAATTGGCTCATCTTTAGCCTAGTATAAATTTTACTTATTGTTTATGTTTCATATTGTAGACTTCTATGCTCTTCATTGATTTTAAATTATTCAAATGTATTTGAAATTAATATAATGTTCTTAAAAGCAATTACAGGCTTTGACATCAAAGTAATTAAATAAAACTAGACAATGTTAGTCTTGAACTTACTTTTATGTGTACGGAGATCTATTTTTCTTATTTCTATCTTAAGTAAAATGTTGTGATCAGGTATTTTTGGCCATGAGCACATTGGTTACACTCAGAACAAAATTCTTCTTGCAGTTAATTCAGTATTCCCAATCAGGAAATCGGCGAAGAATTATGTCATCTTAATTTTATGTGTGCATAATAGTCTATAGATATTGCCAGCTATTTATTATATGGCTCTTTATTAATGTACACACTAGTGGTACTGTAGTACTTGTTAGTAGTATGAATTTTGGAAATCAGTGAGGACAAAGGTTACAATGCCAACAACAAGAATAATAAGTTATAGTAGATAAATGTCCATAATCAAATCTGAAAACAGAACCTTTTGTTCACCATCTGAGACTAGTATAAAAGATTTTATGCATTCTTTATAGAAGATGCATTAGAAATATACAACCATACAACAATGCATAATATCATAAAGGACTGCTTTATATCTTAAAGGTATTACAATTGTTCTTTTTCATCATGCTGACTAAAGGATATCATTTCAAATTCTATAACTTATTGATGAATCTTTTTTTCTTCAAAACTCTGTTCTGATTTATCAACTTAAGAAGAATAATAGACAAATCAATAATAATCAAATGAGTAGCTCCTTTCAACACCAACATACTTCCAAAAAAGAAATGAAAATATTCAAACTGGCCATATAATGAGTGATTGTTGTCCTTAATGTACTATGTTATCTCTCATCTCTTTTGCTGTCCTTGATTACCTTATATTGTTACAGTATTTCACTTGGTTATCTGATACATTGTATATATGTGTATTTGGTTATCTGAGGTCGAATAGGGAAGGGGGGAAACAAGATGAGGGATGGGGGTTGGGGTAGGGAATTGGGTACCAAGATATGAGAAAGGGTGTCAATGCATGTGGAGTAAGGCATCTTTTATCTGGTGAATATAATGCGACCCTTCTATTATTTATAATAAAAACCATATGAAAAGATGTTCAAACAACACTTATTGGAAGAAAAACAGCATGTTTTTGAGACATATAATCAATATTTCTTACTATATTGATCTTGCTATTTTTCTAAAGCAAGAAGAGAATGCCATGTGAATATATATATATATATATACTTTAATTACAATTTTTTTAAAAAAAATAATTGGTAGTGGGGCGTGGTGTCTCACACCTGTAATCCTAGCTACTCAGGAGGCTGAGATCTGAGAACAAGGTTCAAAGCCAGCCCAGGCACAAAAGGACCTGAACTCTTATCTCCAGTTAACCTCTAGAAAAATGGGAAGTGGGCCTGTGGCTCAGGGGATCGAGCTGTATCGGGTTGAAGAAGTAAATATACCCAGCCAGGCCCAGTGGCTCATGCCTGAAAACCTAGCTACTCGGGAGGCTGAGATCTGGGGCTCAAGGTTCAAAGCCAGCCCAGGCACAAAAGGACCTGAGACTCTTATCTCCAATTAACCTCTCGAAAATGGGAAGTGGGACTTGGCTCAGGGTAGGGAGGTAACCTTGAGCTGAAGAGCTCAGAGACAGTGCCCAGGCCAGTCCAAGCCCCATGACCCCCCCAAAAAAAATCATTAGTAAGTCTTTGTACTTTTAGCTAAAAACTAAAGATAGAATACACACTATTTTTTTTTTTTTGCCAGTCCTTGGGCTTGAACTCAGGGCCTGAGCACTGCACTTGGGCTTTTCCTCACTTGAGCCACAGCACCACTTCTGGCTTTTTCTATGCATGTGGTGCTGAGAAATCGAACCAGGATCTTTGTGCAGGCTAGGCAAGCATTCTACACTAGGCCAAAATCCTAGCTCCCACATTAATATTTTTAAGCATTATCTTCTGTGGTTAAAACTTGAAATCATAAAAGTATTTCTTAATGTTCATCCAAAAGATTTGATTACGATCCTACCATTAAGCACATATCAATATTATGTGCTTACTCACAACTACATAAAATGACGAAAGGGATGGTATAGATCAAGGTGCACTGTATAGCTAAACAGCTTTGTAGAGTAGAAACCCCTTTAAATAATTAGATAAAGATAATAAAAAAATCATATGTAAAAATAAATTCTAATTTCAAGTGCTTTAAGCCTGTATTCACTATTACTGGAATTTATTGACTATCCATAATCAATATTTTGAGTAAAACATTTCAAAAATATTTTTGTGCAGATTTCAATCTTTAATTACTAATAACTTACTGATAAATCTGAATAAAAAGTATAAAACCACATAAATATAAAATTAAAAATATAATACACAAATTTTACTCTTGAAGAATTGAAATACAAATGATATTCAAAACTGAACAGCCTGAAAATTATTGCAAAAGTTATTGTATATTCAGTCTTTTTTTATTCCTAAAGGAGAAATCATTTGAAAATAGTTCATCTTTATATGTTAAGTGTGTCACATTCATTGCTTTCAGAAATTAAGACAAGATAAAAACTAAAATCACATCAGTACTCAAGTTGTATCTCCAGAGTTATTGACAAACAGTAAGATATTACATAAGCTGTAAACTTGATCAAATACTTTGTCTGATTTTTTTAAAGTTCCTTTTTAACACATTATTCCTTCAAGATTTTAGGAAGATAAACTAAACATGGAAAAGGCAAAACGACACCACACAATTCTAGTATACCAAAGCCCAATTTGCTCTGCCCCAAACCCAGCCTAAGTTTTGGTCCCATATTATTTTCAGTTCTGTCTTTGTTCCGAGGCTATTTAGAGCTCCATATGAAACCTGACAGGGAGTCTATGCATGGGGCATGCCTGCCACATGCTGGGCAAATAGAACCTACTATAATTAACTCTATTTTACAATGGATGGAACCGAGATGCAGAAAGGTTAAGCCATTTGTGAAAACCTACATATAAGTAAGCATTCTTTGAGATGGAGATAGAAACCTTTAATCAAGAAGAGGTTAAAATGTCAGGATTCCAAATCTGAAATAGATGGCCCGAAATGGCAGATTCTTAAGGGAGAATAATTAAAGGAGTTGATGCCTCATTGTCTTTAACGATATTTCTTGCTGTTCCATCAAACCATTGAATAGATAAGAGGTGAGCAATAAGTTTCAAGCTGATCTTTTATGTAGCCAGATAATTTAGACAAAAGCTTATAGGAATGGTGTGTAAAGTCAGTTCACTTACCTGCATCCAAACCCCTCAACTTTGAGCAGAGAGTGAAGGAATGGCATCCACATCCATGATGTAGAACAAAGTGACCATACATGCTGGTCACCTATCTGCAGTTTGCAGTGTCAGAGCATAGACCATGCACATTATGAGAATTGTGAAACTTGGAATGTTGGACATAGAGATTGATATGAAATTTTCAATTTTGATAAGACAAATAAATGAATTTTATTTCTTTTCTTTCATTTTACCTATGGTCAGAATACATAACCTACTATAATATAAAATATTAAATCTTCATTCATTATCATGGTGAATATAGTTTCTACTGTTTAAGAGTGGGGAACAAGACTATATTCTAAGCAGTTTAGCATATATATTTTAAATCCTCCTTTCTATGGGTAAGAAAGTTGTAGATAAGAATTTATGGGGAACTTCCCACATAACAGATTTAATTTCTAACTAGCCTCCTAGGAAAGAAAAATCAGCTATTTCTAAATTTTAAAACTTTTACCACAAACAGGAAAGAACGTTGATACACATCTCTTCTACATCCTTGAAATCAATTTTTAACATAATTTTCCTCACATCTTTAATATTTTATTTTAATTTATGTGGCAGCACTGTGGTTTGAACTCAGGACATCACTCATATGCTCAGAATTTTTATTCATGGCTGGCTCTGTACCCATTGAACTAAGTTTCCAGTCCCAATTTATTACTGGTTAACAGCAATAAGAATATCTTGAATTCATTTGCCTTAGTTGACTTCTAACTGCAATCCTCAGATCTCAGTCTCCCGAGTAGCTAGTATTATAGTCATGAGCCAGAAGTGCCTGTCTTTTCTTTTCATTTTATATGAAATTACACTTTAAAATGATGTAATATGTGCCGATTTATTCATGCATTCAAACTGTTTTTCTTTGTAATTTTGAAAGTGTATATTAAACTGGATGCAAATGTACAATAGGAATTCTCATATAAATAAGCATATAAATTCATTTCTATGAGATCTATGGTGTCTGCATCCTATAATAAAACCTGCATCTTTTGAATGAATGATTTGAAATGGTGAGATAGGTGCATCCTTTAGACATTAATCAGAGGAGAAATCTGCAAGTAGAGGTAAGTAGTGAAATGATGGCTGACAGTGTAATAAGAATCCTTCACCTACTGAGCAATCATGGGGCTTTCTTTTTCTTTTTCTTTTTTATCTTAGGATATGATAAAGATATCTTTTGTGTTATTCTGGAATCAGAGGATAGATACCACCTAATTCTCACAGTTGAACTCCAGGGGCCATCCCAGTCTAAACTGTGAGCACAATGAAAATATCTAGAAAATAATAGTCAAGTTGCCAGTGTTTAGAAGTGTACTCTTAGGAGTGGTACAGGAATACACTTCAGTGTGGGGGGGTGGTCTGAATGGTCCCCAAAGTATCCACCAAATGAGTTCAGAGGAAAAGACTTGATTTTAAGCCAGCTGACCAACCTATCTTTGCCTACACCACACTAGGAAACTTCTCTGTTGTCTAAAGGCTGCTTTTAGCAATGAAATGAAACAGAATCTGCATGCTTTTGCAAATCCATTTCAGTTTAAATATGCTCTATTCAAACATCTGCCAATAAGAGTGCATGCCTGAGGCTGTAGATGTGGTGCCACAATGCTTATCCAACCCTTTAATAACTCTCAATTCTTTTTTATCTTAAAATACTAGATTAAATTAATAACTTTTATATAACTGAGTTATTTCTTCAATATTGTGCAGGCAATGGAAAGGATCTCAGAATGGTTCCTGATTTTGTTCTGGTAGTCTTTCTGATATGGCTCTCATTACCTTTCTTGGTAACTAGATTGCACGATGAGTGAAAACCATTCCATGGCCATCCAGGTTGTCAGTCTGCTGCACCTCTGATGTAGGTAAATGACCTACACAGCATATGGAAAGCTGTCAGGTAAAAATTTAAACTGTGAAAAGAATGTTACAGAAAGAGTTGTGTTTTCTGTGATCCATTTGATCACAGGGAATGCAGCTAGTCTTCTTCCCTGTTACAGAGGTTGGCACAAGGTAAGAATCAAAAAATATGGTGAAACAAATCTCTTCATATGAAAATATTGGCAGAATTTAGCTGTCCACAGACTGGATGGATACATTCCCATATATAGGTCCAGCCAATGCTAATAAAAATTGTGAGGCATATAGTCAGAATTACTAAATTGAAAAGGACCATAGAGATCTCTCAACTCCTTTATAATAGTGAAATTCTATTATAATAAGAAAAGATAACTGGAAATCACATTCTCATTCTGTGGGTACTGGGGATAAAAAAGAGTTAATGCTTAACCTTTCTGAGGGAATTATTAAATTAAAATAATTTTGAGTTCTAGAAATGTAGAGAAGATGTCATCAAGTTTTTCCTCACCTGTGTTTCTTTACACTATAGTCCTCTAGCAACTGCCTGTTCTTCATAGGTTTTTGTTTAGGGGTTTTTTTCTTGCTATGGTTTTGGAGTAAAAATAATAATTTTTAAATGCACTGGTGGGATTTGGGGTAGAACGTTTCAATAATTCTTTTTGTCTTTGTTTACTTTCTTTTTTTTTTGTAGCACTGGGATTTGAACTTGGGACCTTTCACTTCTATGCCAGTCCTCTACTTCTTCAGGCATGCTTCCAAGCCCCTTTTTGCTTTAGGATCTTCTCAGTTGCATTCTTGTACCTTTTGTCCAGAGACAACCTCAGAATGTGACCCAATTCTCCCAGTTATATCACCCCTATAGTTGGGATTATAGATTTCAACCACTATGATCAGCCTGTCTATTGAGATGTAATCTCATTAACATGTTATTCTGGCTGCCCTTGAACTGTGATCCTCTACTTCTTGAGTAGCTTGGCTCACAGACATGATTATAGCACTTAGTGAACTACAACAATTCTTTAAATTATTTCTCTTTGTTACTTCAAGAACAAAATGAATACTGTAAATTAGTAATTTAAAGAAACATTCAAAACTAGAAACTGCAGGAGACATTTGCTATAAAAGATACATTAATCTCCATATTTTGGTGGCTCACTTCTACAATTCTAGCTACTCAAGAGTCAGATCTGAGGATCACACAGTTTGAACTTAGCCTGGGCAGGAAAGTCTGTGAGACACTTATTTTCAATTAATCACCCGAAATAAAATGCTACAAGTGGAGCTGTTGTTGCATAGCTGAGCACTAACTTTGAATGCAAAAACTCAAGGACCATGCCAATGCTCTGTGTTCAAATCCCAGGACTGTCTACATGCCCACTTGCTCATGTGCACACATATACACAGATAAATAGACAGACAGACAGACAGACAGACAGACACACACACACACACACACACACACACACACGATTCAGAATTTTATCTGTACTTTTTAAAGCACATCATTTATTATTCATAACCGTTCTGTTAACATCTTTGTTTTATATCTACATGGAAAAAATTGAGAATTCTTTAGAGAATTCTGGTACTTGCTCTAGGTCACAAGGTTGATAAGGTATAAACCATGGTTTGAATTTTCTTGACTCCAATACTCTTTTCATAATAGGCTGCTCTTATCCCAGTGGATTTTAGTTGGATTTATTTCACAGGGGTGAGAAGATGAAGGGTACTGGTATTGGAAGTACTGCTAACTAGACAGGATGGGGTCAGGGTACTTTATCTCTCTGTCTTTTAATATGCATCTCTGTGGGGGGAAAATGGTTTAGAAGAGGTAGTTCAATGCCCTGGACATGTTTGATTTCTTTCAAAGGTTTTCTTGCTTTGCAGCTAACCTTAAAGATAATAGGCTTTAATTTTTCTCTTTGTGTCAGAATGCTTTAATGTGAGGCAGTTGTTCTTGGCACTCAATCTCATACATGACCCTTATTCCACAGCTGGAAGTTTGCCCCTTTCCAAGCAGGTGAGGGACTTTGTAAATGTATCTAATGGTCAAAGAAGAATTTAGATGCTGAAAGATATGTGGTGTCCAGCAATACTCTGTAGCAAGGCCAAGAGCTGAAACTAATAGGAAAGCCTCATGCAGCAACAGAGTAAAGAACCTGACAAGAATATTAGCACATATTTAAATTAATTTAATTAATTACTTAAATATAAGTTGAGGAGGAACTGGCACACTCTTTAAAAAGACAGAGAAATTAACTTCTCTGTTTTTCCACAATTCCATAACCTGTGGCTGATGAATATTTATGCAAAACTAGAAATGACTGAGAATTTTAATGGAAAATTGATCTTTAATAAATGGGATATTATGCATATGCCATTAAAGCTACCTTTTTGGTTGTATAATTTAGTAGTTTCTTATCCTATTTACAAATCCATGTCACATCACTACCTGACTCCACCAACTGAAGTTCTTTCTCATGGTACTCTTTCTTCCCCTCTGAGAAACACTGTGGTTTCTTTCTCAGCAGATTTACTCATTGTCAACATTTCCTATAATCATAACATATGGCCCATCTTCTTGTGTTTATGATAATACTGTCCATTTTTATCCACGTACTAGCATAGATTTTTTCCATGTCTTAACACCTCCTTTCCTTTTTTAATTTAAATTTTATTGTAAAGTTGATATACAGAGGAATTGTAATTACAGTTCTGTATTTCCTCTTCCCCTTCTCAAATCAGATAAACTTGCATACAAGACAAAGGATACAGAAATCAAAAGCAGTAACGAAAGGGAATAAACAGAAGAAAAAAAGAAATGGCTGCAAATAGTATAAGAAAGTACTTACTTCTGTTTCTTGCAGTTCATTTTGATAAACATCATTTTATATGATCATATGCACATAGATATTAAGCCCTTGTGATTCTGTCCTAAGAATGTCCTCCTTTGTTCTCACTATATGAATGCTCAGAGTATTTAATTAATCAGGACCAAGTGGAATTATTTGTCTTTTACTATCCACTGGATTTACTTGTAAATTTATAGAACCATTCTTGTTATTACAAATGAGGGAATAAACCTGTGTTTCTTTGTGTCTGGCTTATATTACAGAATATAATTTTCACCTTATCCTTGTTAGAATTGACATTATCAGGAAATCTAATACATTCTGATAGGGATGTGGCCAAAAAGGAACACTACTACAGGGTTGGTGGGAATTTAAATCTGTTAAACCACTCTGGAAAGTAATGTGGAGGTTCCTAAAAAGGCTCATCATAATGCTTCCCGATGGCCCAACAAACCCACTCCTGGGCATTTACCCAAATGGCCACAGATCAGGCTGCAAAAAAGCCACTACCACAGTCATATTCATTGCAGTTTATTTATCATAGCTAAGATATGAAATCAAGCAAGATGCCCCTCAATGGATGAATGAAAAAAGATAATGCAGTATATATGCATAAAGGAATTCTATGCTTCTATCAGAAAGAATGAAATTGCCCTATTCATAAAGAAATGAAAAAACTTGGAAAATCATATTAAGCACCTCATTTGCTGAATTATATTTCATTGCATCCATATACTGTATTCTGTTCATATATAGATTCATCATTTGAGAGGCATTAGCATCCCTTTATTTTGGGACTATCATAACCACGATTCTTTTTGTTGTTGTTGTTGGTTGTGGGACTTAGGGGTCATGGGCCTTGGGAGCTGTCCCTGAGCTCTTCAGCTAAAGGTTACTACCCTACCCCTGGGCCTGCTCTTTGTCCCTTACCTCTTCAGCGCAAAGGCTCCCGCCCTACCCCTTGAGCCACAGCCCCACTTCTGGTTTTCTGGTGTTTAATTGGAGATAAGATTCTCAAGGTCTTTAGTGAGTAGGCTACGAGGCTGCCTTTGACTTGCTATATTTAGTTCTCAGCCTCCTGAGTAGCTAGGATTGCAGATGTGAGCCACCACACCCAGCTATAACCATGATTGTTATAAACATTCCTGAATCAGTTTTTGAATCAATGTACGTCATGTAGGGATGAAATTTCTCATTCATATGCTATCTCATACTTAACCATTTGAGATATCAAAATGTTTCCCAAAGTAGCAGCACCACTTGTACATGTACACTTGTACATTTGGGTCCTGATATCTGCAGAATCTCACCAACATTTATGTTATTTGTGGTTATAGCCATCCTAGTGAATACGACATGGTTTTTCATTGTGGTTTCATTCATATTTCCTGAATGGTATTAAGAAAAAACATATTTTCATGTCTTTATAAATTGTTTATAAATTTTCCTTACAAATGTCAATTTACATTGTCATCTAGTTTTGTATTTTGTACTGTCTTTTGATTGTTGATTCATAAAGGCACTTTAGATATTCCTGGTATGAGTTCTTTCTCGATATGTGATTTGCAAATATATACATCAATTCTGTAAATGATCTTATGGGAATAAAATTTAAACGTTGATGCTTTCCTTCTGTTATTTGTGGACTTGGTACTATATTTAACGAGCTGAAGGTCATGAAGATTCACACAATGTTTTCTCAAAGGAAATGTCTTATTTTACATTTTCATCTCTTTTTAATAAAATTTTACTTATGGTAAGAAGTAGAAGTTATTTCTTTTCTCTTTTCTTTCATTTATGGTTAATCTCATGTGGTTACTGTATCTGACTTTGGTACCTGGTATATTGTATGTATGTTTATTTTATTATTTGAAATAAAGAAAGGAAGGGGGATGATTGGGAGTGGGTGGAGAAAGGCAAAGGGTGAAAAAATACTAGAAGTGGTATCTAGGTTTAAGAAGTAAATGTACCCATCCTGTCCTAGTGGCTCACATGTGTAATCGTGACTACTCAGGAGACTGAGTTTGGAGGATGAAGGTTCAAATCCAGCCCGGGCACAAAAGTACCTGAGACTCTTATCTCCAATTAACCTCTACAGAAACTGGAAGTTGGGTTGACTCAAGGGTAAGGTGTAGCCTTGAGCTGAGGAGCTCAGGGAAGTACCCAGGCCAAGTTCAAGCCCCATAACCCACAAAAAAGAAAGTAATGTACCCACTACTTGATGAATGTGGCTGTAACTCCTCTATACGTTATCTTGACAGTAAAATATAATAAAAAAGTAGATTCTTATTAATTTTTTCAGGTGAACATTCATTTAACTAAAATTAAGATAGCATACTTATTGCTGAAACACTGAACTCTGGTCAGTGAAGATAGACAAGAATGCCTTTCTGGACACTACATTGAAGAAGATACTTGAATCTTTTGATAGTGCAATAAAGCAACGATAAAGCACAGAAGACACAAAAATGAGAAATTGGGAAATAAGTCACTATTTACAGATGATAAGAGATTGTATACCTAAAACCAAACAGACAATAAATACAACAACAATAATGGATAAGCTAATTAGATTTTAAGTCAGTATATATACACCAACCAAAGAGAAAGAGTACATCAATATGTTCAAATTTTTCTCTACCAGAAGAATAATGACATCACCTTAAAATCAATCTAATATTAGGTGTGCAAGGATCCTTCATTGAAAGTTGAAACCTACAGTTCAGAAACAGTGGCAAATATACTATAGCTAAAAGCACAGTGAACAAATATGTTAATTTTAAGTCAATTCTTTTGGAATCATTTGTAAGTACTGTATATGTGCAATGTACTCTGAGTAAAATCCTACCAGTAGTTTTGAGGAAATTAATAAAATAATTAATTTAATTAACATTAGTAATTATTTTAAAGTAGAATGCTAAAGGGCTGTGAAAATTTTAGCAAATAAACCTCAGACTAACATTTTACTGCATGAAGACTTGGTTTTTAGAAAATAATATGTTGCTAGCCACAGACAGGTTGTCCAGATGTGGAGTCAGAGAAACAGATGTCCACAAAAATGAATGCCAAGTTGATCATAAATGTAGCACCACAGTGGAGGAAAAAGGTTGATCTTTTCAACAAATGAGGTTGGATCAGTTCTATTGTTCTGTGCAACAACAATAAATCATGATTTTCTTCCCTAAATTATTTTTACAAATCAATTCCTGAAATATGTAGATGTAAACATAAAGGGAAAGTTCTAAAGAACTCAATGAAGACTGACAAATAACCTATATTTAAAATCAAGTTCATTCACTCAAAGGTAATAGTGACATCATATATTGAGGGAAAACACACACACATAAATCTGGGCACAAATTTATCACAAAGGACTCATACACAGATCACCCCGATTTGAATATTCACATCACAAATTTAGATATCCAAATAGCTAAAAATGAAATGTTCTCAGTTTTATTGGACATCTGTCACCTTATAACTGCCACAATGATGGATGACAATATTGACAATACCAAGTGCTTATGAGAAGAAAAAGCAATTATAACCCTCACACATGGTTGTTGAGAGAACAAAGTTTTCCTTCCACTTTGAAACACTCATTGCTAGGACCTCATAAACTGACTACACACAGTCCCCATTATCAAGCCAAACTATTCCTTAGGATAGAAATATATGAACTTGTACACAGAATATTAGGTGGAAATGTCAAACCTACAAAAAGAAACAAATGTCTCCTTACTGTGGAATAAGAAATCATCTACATTTAAAACAGAATATTACACTGCAAGATGATAGATGAATCTCATGAACATTAAACTAAAGAATAAATATAGAACCAAGACATGCGAAAGGGTATCAATGTATGTGAATTAATGCACCTTCCATCTGGCAAATATCATGTACTCCTTTTACTAATTACAATAAAAAAAAGAATAAATATAGAGTCTGTAGGCCTATATTTAAAAAAATCATCAGCACTATTCAACTTTAAAGTCAACAGTGGAAATCAGAATGTTAGGAATGGGCATATTTGAGGTTGTTTGTTGAAGGGTTGTGAAATATTTTACTTATATTGTTAAGTTTGATTTGTAACAATGTCACTTACTAATACAGTTATTAATTTTTAACTTTTCAGTCTGTAATATACAGAAAAAAATTTAATTCAGGTGGGAATATATGTTCTTATGCAGACATTGACTAATACAATAAGTTACTGTGAAAATATCAAATGCTACTTCTGAAAAAGGTAAATTCAACAGAATGAATGTAAAACATGTTGTGACAAAAAGTAAGAAATATGCTTTATTAGCTTTAAAAATATGAAGTGTATCACTTTATAAAATGTTGATTTGCTCTCATAGGGGAAATCCAAACTCAAGATAGAACCATTCTTATTAATATACCTTAAAGAGAAGTCCTTGAAACATGGGCTTTATACTAAGTAGCTACTGAACAGCTTTTCAAGTCTAGATCTGCATAATTTTAAACCTTATAATGTCACAGAATGAAAACTTCCTAATGATGTCACACACTTTGCCAAACATTGTTCATTAGTCTGCTCATCAGGGAGAAACTCATTTTATATATAACCTGATTCCACTTGAAGTCACTTCTATTCTTACTCCTTGGGTTGTGGCCACACTTTTTACATGATTTCAAAGGCACAGAAATACACACAACCCACAGAAAAACAAGAAATATACTTACATCTCCTTTCTCTTAAAAAAAATCTCTAATTCTTAAGAAAAATTCCAAATAACTCTAAATCAATGGAATTTTTTTTTATTGTTAAAAAGATGATTTGCCACGGGAAAAGTTAGACTGATTCTAAATATATCTATGTATGCACTGTACCAGAAAGCACTTTATTAAAAATTTACTAAGTGCTATTTATTACTCACCTAAATATTCAGATTAGGTATGCATAATGTGTATATGTATGCATAATGTGTATATGTATTTATATAAACATTATCATGTATTTTTAATATTAGATCGTAAATATATTCATAGATATAATATGATACTGAGTGACTTGGCTGAGTAATGAACAAAGGTACATAGAAACAGACTAGTACATTCTGTTACTTTTAATTCATAAGACCAACTTCTGCTTATCAAATAATCATTAGCACATAATAATAATAATAATAACAACAACAACAAACTTGGGATTTGAGACAGGGACTGAAAATTTTGTGTTTCCTATATAGTAAAATGTCTACCCATACACCAAATAAACATAATTTCCGAGAACTTTGAATCTTTTTGTTACATATCCTCAAACCTCCAGTTTACAAACTACATCAGAGTGCAAACTTCCAGTCTGGTAAACGATAGAACATGTAGTTTAATAGATAAGTACTGCTAATAAACTTGCTGTTTTATCATAAAACACTATTAAACATCCTGTACTGCATGATAAATTCAGTTGGTTCATTAAGTTATTTCAGAGACATCAAGTATTCATTATCACCCCAAACTGTGCCAAGCAAGGCAATGCATAATCTCTAAAATTTTTGGAGAAGTTTCATAGTTGTTGCTGAATTTTTAGTTATATTAAGTAACCCAAATAACAAGATCTTTGAGAAACTAAGTCACATATCTTACTACCCTATATACCGAATAGGGGAAAATGCACTTTTCTTGCATGATGATTTAAGTAAGATCCCATATTTGAAATCTCAAGAATTTTCAACTTTTATTTCCGTCCATCTTTTAGGTTGTTTCTTCCCATGTTAAATCATTTTTTAAATTCAGTGACAACAAAGAAGGACATGCAAGGAGTGGAGAGGAAGAGAATATTTCTGTCTGTAGCAATCTGACTTAACAGTAACAACTCAAAGAAAACACAGTAGAGTAATAGGAAATAAAATTGTAATAGGAAATAAAATTGCTAAAGAAGTTCATAATTTAATTTGCTACTGCTGTACACATTAACAGAGAGTTAGCAATTGCATTAATATTTGCTTTGTTACCTATGCAAAATATCTGGCTTGAATAAAAAATAATGTTTTTGTTAGTATTGGTAGATAATTGGTATGCATACAATATAATTGTTTTCTAGTTTAGAGGCTATTTAAAGTGTAAAAATAGCACTAAGCCTACTGAAAATAGAATAGTAGGAAATTTTGCATTATATTCATTCACTCTGCCTATTCCACATCCATCCACCAAGCACTCCATCCAGTGATTCAGCCATTTGTTCATCCATCCATGAATGATTTCACTCATCTTCACATTTTGGAAGCATAGGGATATAATTTTTTGTATAGTAAACCAATTTCTATGGAACTTTCATAAAATGGTACAAATGTACATTTGTGTATATTATATGCAAATATACATAAAATGCTTATATTTAATTTATATTCAATATTACTTTAAATTTTTAATTGCCCTTTTCCATTCAACTTTTAACCATCATAATTTTAACTTTTATTTACATTTTTATTACTTAAAAAGGTTTTCCATTATTGGCTCATAAGAACTTTGTAGGAAACCTTTCAAGTAGAAAGCACTGATATTTTCTTCAGGAAGAGAAACAGAAGCACAGAAAGATTATTTGATTATATATTTGGCTAATAAATAAGTTTGAAGTTTAGACAGTACATCTTCAGACACTATATTCTTGAATCCAACAGCTGGGTTTATCAGAAATAAAAGTATAGCAATGTCACCAACAACATCATAATCTTATTAATAGATTTTACTAGACGGTACAGACTCTTTACTATTGATGACTGCTAATGCCAAATCACCCAGTTAAATAGTCTTGGCAAATGGCATGGTTGTGATCCAGGCATAGAAATTCAAAAAAGAGGCACAGTGAAAGAGACACAGAAACTTAGGTCATCCTAAAACAGAAGATGTATAAAGAGGAACACATATATTTTAAGATCCATAAATACATATGTGTTACATATGCACACCGTGTTTAGTATTTTTGTTTATTACTTCCTTGCTACAGTTACTGGCCTGAATGAACTGTAAAAGTTCATCGCTCTCTACTGAAAGTAAGATATCCTAAAACAGAAGAGTGAATACAGCATATTTATGATTCTGAATCACTGCTACCTAGGTTATCTTCAACTAGCTGCATCCTTTAACCAGGTTTCTAACCAATGAACTCTTTATGCACTTTCTGAGTTGAAGTTTTGATAATTATTTCCCTTCCTTATTCTTTGAAGGATGATTATAGTTTCTGTTGCAACTGACTTCAGTTTGGCACACTAGCCCTTTTAGCTTTGCAGTATTTACAGTTTATAAATAGACTCTTGTAAATAAACCCTCTTGGAATTATCTTATTTGAGCACACCATCTGTGTTCTACGTACTGGGATCTTGACTGGTTTCTCTTTCATGTTAAGGGTACCTTTGAGAACCATAGACGAATATAAAAAAAATTGGAATAGTAATGGAATAAGAATTGAACCTTGGTTCAAACAAGTTTGCAGTCTACTAAAATCAGTAAATGAGCAGCTGTGGCAAAAGTTATGCTGAATTTAAGGTCGACATAGCTAGAAGAAAATAGGATATTGACCTATTATGTGGGAATAAAAGGATTGTGAGTCTTAACTAAATACAAAGATGAAATCAGAAGACTAAAGATTGTAGTGTTTGTTTTTTACATGGTTCAGAGACACTTGATTTATAATACTAAAGAAAACTAATAGACCACTGAGGCTTATTGAACATACAATCAGGATATTGAACCAATAATCTTCATCTCTATCAATCATTGGATTGCTACATTATATGTGGAATCTTTGATTAATTTCAGAAGTATTTTGTTGCTAAATTCGTTTACACAGTAACACACATTTGATATGCTAACTATTCTAGTTGTCAGGTTATAGAGGGATAATCACTCTTGAACAATTCATGTCACCACTTCACCTAGCTATGTGGATCAGGTAAACCCTACAAATTTTCCTAGATTACCCAATACTGTCCATTTTTTGAAAATAATTTCTTCATTCACTACTTTATGCAATTAAATTTGCTCAATAACTTATAACATTTATGGAGCTGTCATTTGAAAGAAATTATTCCATTGTAGTTTCCGTATTTCATATTTTCTGAGATTTGAAGATTGAGGTTCCAAGCCAGCCCAAGCTGGAAAATCTGTGAAACTCGTATTTCCAATTAACCACCAGGCACCAGAATGGAATTAACCTTGAGCAAAAGAGCTCAAGGACAGCACCCAGGTCCTGAGTTCAAGATCCACAACTGCAAAAAGACAACAAAACAAACCAAAACTCACATTTGTCAGTCCAAGTATGTTGATGGATTTTTAAAGTTCACATTTAACTCAAATGTGCCATAACATGGCATAAAAACTGATCATGATAAAATGGCAATTTGCCATTTAAAAAAAATTTTTTTGCCAGTTGTGGGGCTTGAACTCAGAGCCTGAGCACTGTCCTTGGACTTTTCTCAAGGCTAGAGCTCTACTCTTGAACCACAGCACCACTTCCAGCTTTTTTTTTTTTCTATGTATGTGGTGCCAAGGAATTGAAGCCAGGTCTTCGTGCATGCTAGGCAAGCACTCTACCACTAAGCCAAACTCGCGGCCCAATGTCTTAACTTTTCACTTATGGCTTACAAGTATTTTCCCACAGTTTAAATTTTAAAGTCTTATTAGTTGATTGGAATGGTTCAAGACTGTATTCCAGCTACCAGGAAGGCAGAAATGATGCAAATCACAATTCACAACCAGCCAGACCGGTAATTCACAAGAATCCATTTTGATCAATGCAGTGCCACATACCTGTCACTTCAGCTACAGGAGAAAGTACAAACAAGAGGATCATGAGACAGGCAAACATAAACATTAGAAAATTATCTCGAGGAAGAACCACCATCTAAAGGGCTTGTGGAGTGACTCAAGGGTACAGTGCTAGCTTAGGAAGTGTGAGGCTGTCATTTCAAATCCCAACCGAATCAATAGCATCAGCAAAAATAAAAAATAAAAAAAAACTAATGTTCAAGATGAAAGCAATGATTCATTCTTTGATTAAACTATTTCTTCCATCTGAACAAAATGTATTTCTTTTTATGGTTTATTTCAGATGGAACCTTCTTTATCTAAACAATACTTTTTTTTCAGTCTTGGGCTTGAACTCAGGGCTTGAGCACTGTCCTTGGACTTTCTCAAGGCTAGAGCTCTACCACTTGAGCCTCAGCACCACTTCCAGCTTTTTTCTTTGTACGTGGTGCTGAGGAATTGAACCTGGCTGGGTCTTTGTGCATGCTAGGTAAGCACTCTACCACTAGGCCAAACTCCCAGCCCTAAACCATGCTTTTGGTTCCTCCATCACCACCTCAGAACTTTCCATCCCCTCTCCCTACCTTTAGCTCTTTTGCAGAAAAACCTTTATGGTGAAAATCTGAAAATGCTAGCTATCATTATTGTCAGATTCTAGATTTCTTTAAGTCTATAAATGTTCTAAATATCTCCTCTCTGGCCATGTTTGCTCTATAAATTGATTTAACAGAAACTACATATTCAGCATTGTTCTGTGATTTTACTTTTGTATGGTCTAAGTTTTTAATTTTAATAATAACTGCTTAAATATTTTGGTTTTTAAGGTTTCAACATTTCTAACAGCAGAACATAATTTTAGAAAGTCTCCTTGGAAGTTAGCCCATAAACAAATGAAATATTGAAAATGAGAGTTGAACCTGAAACATAGGATACAAGTGGCACGGACACTATCATATTAAAGGCCTTTGGAAGCAGGCTAGCATAGTTTACAGGCCTATGAGCCTATTTATAGAGTGGACTCCTTTTTGCAATGTCAACTGTAACATTACACTTATTTTAAGCTTCACTATCTCAAATATCAGCCCCTACTAGCTGTACAGTTCTCTCTTATTTGCTGTCAGAGAGCCCAATGGAGCCGGCTGAAGCACCTAGTCAGATTAGCAAAGATAATTTTTTAGAAATTCCTAATTTATCTACTTCTGTTTGTGAAGATGAAGAAGTTCAATTTACCTTCAAACCTAGCTTCTCCCCTCAACCAAGTAGACGAGGCTCTGGATCTTCTGCAGACACATGCCCAGACACCCCAACTTCAGGTTCCCGGAGAGTTTCATTCGCTGACAACTTTGGATTCAATCTTGTCTCTGTTAAAGAATTTGACAGCTGGGAAGTACCAAATATTTCTACGGATTTTGACTTAAAGAAGGATATTTTCTACACTGAAGAATATACTTTATCTCCATTATTTGACTTGCCTTCTTCCAAGGAAGAGCTTATGCGACAACTTCAAACACAGAAAGCAATGCTAGAGTCAACTGAGTACCTTCCTGGCTCTACGATTATGAAAGGCATTATTCGTGTTTTGAACGTATCTTTTGAGAAGTTAGTGTATGTGAGAATGTCCTTGGATGATTGGCAGACTCATTATGACATTTTAGCAGAATATGTTCCTAATTCGTGTGATGGTGAAACCGACCAGTTCACCTTTAAGATTACATTGGTTCCTCCTTATCAAAAGGATGGCACTAAAATTGAATTTTGTATTCGCTATGAAACTTCTGTTGGTACATTTTGGTCAAATAATAATGGCACAAATTATATATTAGTTTGTCAAAAGAAAAAACAGGAGCCAGAACCTGTAAAGCCTCAGGAAGAAGTTCCTAGTAGACAAATTAAAGGATGTTTAAAGGTAAAATCAAGGTGAGGATATTTCTTCTATTCTTTATTTTTAATTATGAAAATGTACTGCTGGCTATACATGGAACAAATGAGTCAGGCCTCCAGGCCACTTCTGTGCAAATAAGAGCACTGAGAAGTTTTTCTCCAAATGTGAGGAAAACAGAAGGATAATGTAGATGTGTGGAGGTGAGGAGGGTGGGAAGAGCTGCAATATGTGTTACTACTTGCCCAGTTAGTTAAAAACTACTTAATTTCAAGTTGTTTACGCTACGTCATTTCTGTCTAAATCTACTCATTATTTAAAACTCTATTTTCATTTGTTTCTAAATATTGTTTGCTCTGAAATTTAATTTATTCATATAAAACTATATTTCAATATGTGACTTGCACTCAGAAATGTGTTGATTCTCACAAACACTGCAGCAAGTATTTTAATGTCTGATGGACTCAGTCATACAAGAATGTTAGGAGTGATCCATGTTAAGGCAAATCATGTGATGCAAATATGTTATAGATAAAAGAATAAGAAATTGCTCATGAATGGTGAGTAATTTGCAAGTAAAACTTTTTATAATCAAAGATAGCATTATAGAGCACATGTTGCAGTCATCCAATAAAAGTAGAGAAGAATTCACCATGAGATTAAGATATTTAGCTATATAGATATAGATTAGATATAGATATAGATATCTGAAGTTTGAGGCCTGCTCACTCTTTAATAACCCTATTGGGTTAATGTGGAAAGAAAAGAAAATAGTAAAGAACAGAAATACCCCCCAAGAAAAAATGATATTCATTTTTAGAGCAAAAGACTGGCTTGGTTATTATATACCATAAAGAATGGCCAAAAAAATCTTCCAAACACAATAAAATCCTCTCCAAATCTAAAAAAATGGTATTCAAATGTATTTCTAATGGAGAACTAGCTAAAAAAAACATTAGATTAGTATATAAACATAGAGGATTAGATCCTTTCTGTTCCTTACACTGTCTTAAAGCAAAGTCCAAAGTGCTCCAGAAGCCACAGGCAAATATCTGATCATTAACTGAGTGATCCATTCTAACTGTCCCTAAATCTAAAGAATTTAGCAATAAAAAATAATGTGATATGATGAAGGAACTATGTTAAGAATCAGTACAAGCAGATTCCAATTTCCTAAGTAAAATTTAATTAGAAAATAAGTTCTGACTTAAGATATATGTAACCATTTCATGTTTTCATCTATAAAGCAATAAACATTAAGTATCAAATTATTTTGTTTGTAGTTTGCATTAACAAATGAGATACAGTAAGGAATGGAGTAATCAAATGTACTCAATATTTCTATGCTAATCTTCTCAGATATTTGAAAGAATAGTTTAATCTACTTTGTGAATTGCTAGCTTTTTAAGTTCAAATCTAAATTTCTCAGATTTTAACAAGGTCTTAAAAAGCAAAATAAACATGATCTATACTTAAACTAGACTAATATTTTACAGGTTTATGAAGTTAGTGTTAAATAACCACACAGAATAAAATGATTCAAGGTAATGCAAAATAATTTATGTATGTTAACATGAATATTTTAACTATAAATGAGTGTGTTGTGAGTAAAAAGTATGCAGTAACTTGATAGAGAAAACCAACTTTAAGAAAGGTAAAGATTCTTTGTTGAAGAGTTCATATGCAGATATATACAGATGGCTGGATTTTTCTGTATGTTAGGAATGCAGCTTCACAATCACAGGGAATACTTGCCTGGGGTTTAGATAATCACAATCACAGACCAAATTTGACCTGATGCTAAGAGCAAAGTAGGGAAACTGATAGGCCTAATCTTTCATCTCAGTCTGGATATTACTGGAACTTCTGTTTGAAGGTATCTATAACCGCATGTCCACACACACATTTATATTCAGAATGGTATTCATTGAATTCACAGTGGGACACCATTCAAGTTTTAATATTGCTTTTGGGAAAAATTTGAGATGAACAAAACCACAAAATGGTCTAAAGGCCTGTAAAGTTTCCTAATGAGTTATAAAAATGGAAAAAAAATCTCTCTCCTTCAAAACCACAAATACATTTTCTGTACTTCTATAACTTAAAAATGACCATCATAATTCAAACCACATTTGAAAAAAAAAGTGTTTGCCTCTCGAGGAGACTTTTGTGCTTAGTTTCAGTCCAATGTGAATTTTTACATCTGATTTATATACCACTCAAAATGGAGTGTATAAAGGAAATCCTGACAGATCCTTAGAACAGCATGTGCCATAATAGAATATTTATACAGCTTTTCCATGATATGATTTATATGCAATGGGCTTTCCAGTATTCCTAAAGCTAACACAAGAGAATATTATCAAATTCCTAAATGAATATTGTAGTTGGGTTTCATTGGGAAGAATTTAGTTAAAGAAAATAACACAGCTTATTAATACTATTTTACAAAAGGTATATTTGACTAAGATAAGAATGAATTAATACTGTTTGATAAAACTATAGTTTCTGAATTATCTCTCCTCCCCTTCTCAATAGCTATAAGATCTAAAATGTCTTGTGGGGTCACTTCCATACTTCCTGTACAGCTTGATCAAAGATCATTAATTTATTTCATAAAATTAAAACCAGCACAGAAATCCATAGGAAATTTTGCTTTATTCATGCACATTGATTAATAATAGTATGCAATGTAACTCACAGTTAAAATGAAAATTAGGCTGTTCTTGTGCACCTAGTAACATGTAACTTCAATTACCCTTAATACCAAACTTAATTTGTTATTAGGGTCTCTGAGATTGTATCTTCTGAAAGTGTAAATAATCCTGTCTAATAGGTACAGAATGAACTGTGGCAACTCATTCAGTGAGGTAGGATTTCTGTTATGTCAATCACCTACCCAGGCATTATGTTTTCTCTCGGGAGATTTTTCTCAGGTTAGAGTTAGCAAATCTCCACATTAGATGGGTTGTCTATTTCCTTTTGCTGCTTGTTAATCTATCCATTTTGGACAGAAATAAATATCTAGATGGAGAAGAAAATAGAGCTTGAAACTCACAGGCATGTGACTGAGAATGACCCAAAGATATTCAATTTCATTGAAAGAGATG
The DNA here is from genome assembly GCF_031878675.1 of Megascapheus bottae. Taxonomy (NCBI): domain Eukaryota; kingdom Metazoa; phylum Chordata; class Mammalia; order Rodentia; family Geomyidae; genus Megascapheus; species Megascapheus bottae. Next base: position 57,573,217 of record NC_143513.1, on the reverse strand, counting down.
CAACAGGAGTTGAGACACTTGTTTAATGTTACCAACACATGCAGCGCTGAACTATCTGCTACCAGTGAAGATTGCTTATCAGGGAACAGCACTGACATGCCACATTTAAATGTATATACATGAGTGCATTTTAAATTGGATAAAGAAGTATATACTCCCAAATCTAAAATTTCAGATTTGATAGCTAGACAAATCTGTTTGGGTCCCAGATATATTCTAGACTCTATAGTGAAATTGAGAAAGTTAAAATTAGTGTTCTCATCTGATAATAATTATTATTATTATGGTGATGATGAAAATAAGAAAAATATGAATAATAAAAGTACTAAAAAAATCTCATTTGAATACAGGTAATACATATAAACTTTCAACATAGTATCTAGTATCAGGAAAGGTGTCAGTATATTCAAAACTAAATATCCTAAAGGTTTAGGATATTTAGATCCTAAATATCCAGGTTTGGAAAGGCTCATTCCTCTCTTTTTTTTGGTCAATTGTGAATTTTAACAAATAAGTTAAAATGAACTGTAAATTTTCTTGAGAGTGCTCAAAATTTGGAGCATCTTAAATATGGAAATCAGCTTAATAACTACTGAAATTTATGTATTTAATATTAAATGAAGGACTGGATTTGGTGGGGTAACAGAGGCATTAACTTTTGACATCAAGTTGTACAGATATTAATCTCCATAACATAATATGTATAATGACTTTAGGCTGTGGATATCTTACTTTTCTTCTCAGATCCTTACTTTATTTCCCTGGAATAAAACAATGTCATGATACCTGATTTTGTGGTGATAAACTAAATTAAACTGAGGTAGTCTTCAGAATTTTTAAGGGTCAGGTACATATGAACTAATCAATAAAACAATTAGAATTGTTAACATAATTTTCAAATCTTGCACAGCTAACAAATTTGATTCTTTGATTTCATTATTTCTCCAGGCATTACAGATTTCCTTACCCAAATTCCAGAACAAATTCAACAAAAGGTTCTTGAGGGCCTATGTGTTGTGTTGGGTCCTGTGTTATGGGGGATGAGACCCTGAGACATGTGGCTGAAACACTGTGCAGACTGTGAGGCAATGAGAAATAAAAGTGAACAGTCTTAATAGAACAGAAAGGCTAGAACAACACAGATATGCAAAGCCACATTTTGATTCTCTGGATATATAATAGAAACCACTGGAAAAATAAATTGAATTGTGACTATTTACCTTCCTGATTTTACAAAATGCACATTCTATAACTGACACTGGGTGCTGGCCAGGAGAGCATACATTTTCCTCATCACCTGTTAAATGTGTGTTCTCTGTACAGGATGAGAACACAAGTTGACTTCATCTGGCTTTGTATTTTATTAAGTGAAACCGATTTATTACTATAAATAAAGATGCAGCATAATATAGGTGTTGGATGGTATTTATAACTTGGCCAGGTGAAAACAAATAAAGTCTGAAATGACTTGAATGCCAAGGGAAAAATTGATTGGTCTTCAAGTTTTATATGCTTGAAGAATAGAACCAGGTAAATTTAAGGAAAGAAGAGACATTTTTTCCCTAAAGCAAGATTTTAGGAATTCAGATAGTTTATCTTACAGGACAGTAAAACTGTCTAAATGAGTCCAAGAAAAGCATTGGAAAACGGGCATAAGGCAAGGCCAGGATGTGTGTTATGCTCAGAGCCATTAGGCTGTAAGACTTCCTTAATTTACACATGCAGCATAATCTGGGGTCCTGGAAATAGTCCAAAGAGGTGTAAATAGTTCTACAAGGCCTCTGGGAGCTAAGGTATTCCATAACTAACTCACTTTGAGCCCATGCTAATTGTAGAAGCTGAGTCTGTTTAAGGGGAGGACCTCTGGCAAAGCCTTATGGAAATATAAAACACAGCTGCACAGATCCATCAAGAAGGTGATGGAAGCTGCCAGCTTCATTTCTTGGACATGCATCAGGGCTCCATGACTTCCTGATTTTGTAGAAACCCAAACCCTCATAAAGCTTAAGGTACCATTAGATGAGTCTGGAGCTGGTGAGAGTGAAGAGCAAGAAGTTCTCATTATGCAGGAATTCTCCAAACCTCTAGTTGAAAGGGGCTGTTAGGGGGACTCCACACCTCAAGGGGTTACTTGGAGATCTCTGGGAGTTTAACTTCCCAGATGGAGCCTGTAAATGTGGAGCAGAGCCCCAGAACACTGAAGTAATCTACTCCAGAAAAAAAATGATGGCATCATTGTACAGTGAACTGACATAGAGTTTTATGTTTCTATAATTCTTCTAGCTGCGATTCTTGTACCTCTTCCATCTTTTCACCCCAGTCGCCAGGAAAGCAGTTTAGGGGAGATTACTTCAGACATACTACAGGTGGACCTGATTGCACAGTGTCTTGTTAGACTTAATGATACATTATAATATGACACTTTCCTTTGTAACTTTGCCTGAAATATAGTTACATATATTCATACAATGCCTATGTGTGTATATATGTATGTACATACATATAAACACAAAACATGTCTAAGAATGGCACTGGTTGTCTCTGCCTTGTAATCACTGAGTCCACTTATTCTGAGATAATACAAATGAATAATTTTAGGGCACAGAATATGATCAGGTAGAAGGAAAATTTGAACACTTAATTATTGATCGTGGAAATACTAGGTCTCTCCGTTTTTAAAGTATGCCTCTGGATTGGCTACTTGATTCCACATCCACTGAATCACAATGAAAAGAGCTAGATTTTAAAGAAAGAAAACATGGGACTTCCTCTTTTGAACTTGAATAAATTATGTTTTGTGCCCATTTTGCTGAGATATAAAATAGGAATAATCATTTATTTTGGCATAGTATCAAAAGTGACCAACATTTTGTAGATATTTCAAATGGTAGCATTAATGGTTCTAAGCATAAATTCTGCATCCCATCTTCTTGTATGTGGCTATTCCTAGGCCTATGCTCAATGGAGATATATCTTCTTTCCTTATTTTCATTCTGGCTGCCAAGAATCAAATTAATACAAATAGTTTCAAAATTTGTCATGTTCAATAAAGTTTTGAGCACTAACTTGGGAAACATGTTTATGCTCCTATGGTGAAACACAATTTTCAAAATAACTTTGGAACATTACCTATCCATAACTTGGAGATAGGTCATGGTTTTTAAATGAGGTACAGAATGTTTTTGAGCCATTTCTTTTTAAGATGGTTCTTCTGGACCAAAAAACAGTTGGGTCTGCACAATTCACCATTATCATCCTTTCCTATGGTATGAACAGAATATGAAGAAATTTATATAATTCTGTTACTCTGAGAAATTATATTATGCACCATTAAATTTTGGTTATCCTTCTGTTTTAAAATTCTCTCTGTAGCCAACACTATTTGGAAAAAGGGAAAGTTTCTCAATGCATATCTCATGAATCTCTTAGGTTTCTGTTCTGTTATTGATACCTTATTAAGTTAACTAACTTGTCATTAGCCATTAAAAGTTAATGCTGCTTCTGAATGTTTATTCATGCATCCTGATGTTTAAAGATTTTATGATAAAAATAGAAATAAATTACTAAATCAGACTGGTGTTTTTCTGTACTGTTTGATGACAGATACCAATTGTATGTTCAAGAAATCTGTCAGGAAATTTTCATATTATCTCCTATTGGAGTTACTATAAAAATAAGCTATCTGTTGTATGCTAGTGATATAGGAATTATTACTATAAAAAGCACTTAAATATCATATCAAATACCATGACATAATAGTTGTCATGTGTGAAGGTTGGATTTCAATTTATTTATCTCTTTTAAGATACAACATAAAAGATATAATATAATATAAAGATATAATATAAAAGATCAAGCTAAATCTCATCCTTTCGTGTTTGTAAATCCTAATACTTTTCCTAATTACCAGAAAACATTTTCTGATCCATAGATAGCATCAGAATACTAACACAGACCTTCTGATTTGCTTACAAAATGAAGCCAAGGTACAATGTTAATAGTTTTATCTAAACCAATAAGGAAAACATCAAACTGACTTTAATTCTTAAAAATTACTGTGCATGCCTTCAACAAATAATAAATCACAAAGAATTCCTTAGGTAAATTTCAATTTCACAAGATACCCACAAATAATACTGATAAAGAATATTTTACTGATATCTGCTTTGAAGATTAATATTTATAATTTATAAGGATATGATAGTCTTTTTAAGTTCTAACCAATAGAAAAATCACATACAGGTGAAGCAAAAATTTTACATTATATATATTCTTAAGTGAGTACACAAAATTATTTTACTTAGTTTAGGTATAATTGCTATTTCCAATTTTAGCACAATTTTTCTGTGTGTGTGTGTGTGTGTGTTTCTAGTGATTGAAACCAGGGCATTGTACAAATTTTTATATAATCATGCTACCATTGAGCTACATCTCTTGTCCCGAGTTCTTAGCTTCCGAACAATTTTCATTAGATAACATTGTGTGAGAGGTTACCTAACTGGAATTATTTTAACTATCCAAGTTAAATTGTTATATATTTAATACTCTTCTGGAAAGATAATTTTATTCAGTAGTGTGTTCCATGAGGAAATTTTCTTTCTTTAAAGTAGTCATTTATACTGTTTTGTCTTTAATCCTTCATTTACTTTGATTTTCAGTTGAGTTAAATGTTGGAATTCCTATCTTTATCCTGTGCAGTAAAGCAGAATTGTACAGTTCCTGTCATTTTCTTTTCTGTGCTGTTTCTAGGGATTTAATTCAGGGCCTGAGTTTTTGTGCTTAAGGTTAGCACTCTACCTCCATGTCCAACAAGCTTTGGTCATTAATTGGAGATAAGAGTGTGTGAACATTCCTGTTCAGGTTGACTTTGAAACACCACCCTCAGCTCTCAGTCTACTGGGAAGCTACAATAATGGGCATGACTCACCAGTCTCTCCTCTGTCATTGATGCCTATTGTCCTTGTCAAGTCACTTCAATGTCTAGTTGTGTCTGCTGAGGCTTATAACATTCCTAACAATGTAAGATAAAAATCAGAGAAAACAAAACATTACCATCAAAATTCTCAAAGGGTATGAAAAAGGTTACCATTATAAGGACTTAGAAATGACAGTTTGGAAGGACTGGGGTTACCTAATAGGTTAATAACATCCTGGCTCAGAAGCAGGAGCTCCTAATCCTGCATTTAAGTTTGAGTTTTAAGTATCTGGAAGCAAGAGAAGACAAAGAGCCTTGGCATAAAAAATAATTAGAGAGTTAAAATATTTTAGAAAATTACTTAGTTTATTCTTCATCTACTTAAAAAAAGACTTCTATGTTAGAATTCCTGCAGATCCATTAGACAGAGAATGGTTCAGAACAATAGTTATGCTATTTTCTAGATAACCAGTTTTAAATTCCATTCAAGAATATCATTATATAAGTAAGATGTTGAAGAGAAACTGGGAATGTTTGTAAAAATTAAATTAAATATATACCAAGATGATATTCAAATAGAATCAAGTATATTCTTTTGTATAAAAAATTAAGAATGTATCCACAAGCAGAAGTCATTTAGATATTAATTTTCTGAGGCAATTATTCATTTGAGGGAAAAAAAAGATTTCATATAGCACAGTAAAGTTAATCTCCATGTAAAGTGAAGTAAGCATGTAGCATTTACAGAGCTGTTCTGTTTTTTTTTTTTTGGGGGGGGGTCATGGGGCTTGAACTTGGCCTAGGCGCTGTCCTTGAGTTCTTCATCTCAAGGCTACCACCCTACCCTTCAGCCAAGCCACACTTTCTGTTTTCTAGAGTTTAATTGAAGAGTCTCAAGTCCTTTTGTGCCCAGCTGGCTTTGAATCTAGATCCTCAGATCTCAGCCTCCTAAGTAGCTCGGATTACAGGCGCAAGCCACAGTGTCAGGCTTAAAGAGCATTCTTGAAGAACATTTTGATCAGTAGTTCACTATCACAATAGGGAAGAAGGTAAAATGTGAACAGCAGTCAATGTGGGTTTGTATAGAGATGACTAGATATGGTCAGCAGGGAACAAAATTGGAAACTTGCTAGCAAGAACATTGTAGAGTTAAGAAAGTATAAAAAATCATGAAGTGCTAGTATATATAATGTATCTGTGTCAGTTGACAATTCTCACAGTTAGGATTTTTTGTTTTTCTATTTTTTTGTGTGTAAGTTGCTGGGCTTCAACTCAATGCCTGTGTGCTTTTCTTAAGGTTCCCCCCTCACCCACCCAAGGTCACTTCTGATTTTCCAGTGGTTAATTTGAGATAAGAATTTCACAAGGACTTTTCTGCTGAGGCTTCTGTTGAACCATGATCCTCAGATCTCAGCCTCCTGAGTAGCTAGGATTATAGGCATGAGCCTCCAGTGCCTGCCAATTAGGATTTTATTCTTCCATAGAGAATGAGAAACATCTTATCATTGTGGATAACTATATTTTAAAGGAATTGTTGCCTTCAAGTCTTCCAGAATAATACTCTCCTCTGGAGAAGATGATGATATAGATGATCGGTATGATATGATAGATATTGATACAATACATAGAAGTAGGTGATGAATGATATACATACATACATACAGAGAGAGAAAGAGGAAGAAAGCGTGCACGCGCGAGGGAGAGGGAGAGAGATAGATAGAGAGAGAGAGAGAGAGAGAGAGAGAGAGAGAGAGAGAGAGAGAGAGAGAGAGAGAGAGTCAAATAGACAAAGGATTCCTAATAGTAAATTTTGTTCATAACCATATTGATACTGTTTGTGCAGCCTTGATTTATTTTGTTTTTTTTTTTTATTGATGGGGTAATGTATCGAGGGATTGCAGTTACATTTACCAGGTAGTAAGTACATTACTTCTTACACAATGATACCCCTTCTCATGCTTTTGTCCCCATTTCCCTTCCCCCACCACCTCCCAATCATCTTGTTTTCCCCCTTCCCTTTCCTATTTTAAATAAACAAATAAACATATATACAATATACCAGGAAACAAAGTCAGATATTGTAACAATATGAGATTGACCAAAGAGCAACAAAAGAGAAGGGAAATAACATAGTACATTTAGAGCAACAATCACAACATAAAGCTCTTGTTTCCATATCCTAGAGATCCTTCCATTCAGTCTCATCCTATATGACCTTATGTATCTAGGTTTTGAGCTATTGTAATCCTTTGCTAAGAGAGTCCTAGATGTGTACTAATCATTAAAAATGAGGGAAACCAAATGTTCCTTTGGGTCTGGTTTACTTCACTTAATATGATTTTTTTCTAAGTCTTTCCATTTCCTTACAAATGGGGCAATGTCATTCTTTCTGATGGCGGCATAGCATTCCATTGTGTATAAATACCACATCTTTGTAATCCAGTTATCTACTGAGGGGCATCTGGTTTGGTTCTGTATCTTTGCTATGGTAAATAGTGCAGCCTTGACTTTTTTCCAGGCAACCATTTCAGGCAGTTTAGGATTATCCTCACAATGTGCCTTGGAACTACTAGAAATATTATTTATTTAAGTCTTTTAATGTAGAGAGAGAGAGGGAGATGGAAAAAATTTTCCAACATACTACATGGTATTCAACGTGTCTCTCATGGTCTCGCTCCCTCAAGTATCACATAACATTCTTTCTCCTCTATGCAGCCTCATCTGGCTACCTCCTTTCTATGACTCCATATTAATAATATTTTTATGTCTTTTTTTTCCTGTATGACTCCATACTACCTCGATCATGAAACAATTTTAAAGTACTAATTTATTTTTAATATTTTATCCTTCATGAAAGCACAGACAGTTTAGCTTAATTTGTCCTAGTGGCTTACCTCCTAGCCTAATATCTAGTACCTATGAAATTTTTGTTTAATGTATACACATTTTATCCACCATTGCTTTGAATTAGCATTATGCCTAGAAGGAAAACTGAATTCTTGAGAGTCCATTTGCAGTGTTCTTCGTGATATTGGTTACAGATTCTTGCAGTATCCTGCTTAAAGTGTGTGGCCACAGGAGTTTGGCCTCAGTGGTCAAGTGCTTGCTCAGCATGCACAAAGATTGGGTTTGATTCCTTGGTATCACATAGAAAAGATGGAAGTAGTGCTGTGGCTCAAGTGGTAGAGCTCTAGCCTGGAGAAAAGTCCAAGGACAGTGCTCAGGGCCTGAGTTCAAGCCCCACACTTAGCCAAAAAAAAAAATCTGTGGCCAATATTTTCATGTGTGTCAGTATGAATGTGCCTTCACAAAACTGGCTTATATACCTGACAGATCAATAATTATTATTTTGGTTAAATAAAATGTTACTTCTAGTCAAAGTGTTTTAATTAAAAATATCTAGGTAGAATTTCCTCAAGTCAGTGAAAACGAGACTAATGTAAAGTTATATTAATGATTTTCTGTGGATAAGTGAAGACTTTATGAAAATGAACAGAGTCACTGAAGGAACTGAGGACCTGTGGAGTGTACAAGTTGAAAATTTAGGTTGTGTTCTGAGATTTAGTAGGAAAATAACAGTGAAAGTTTGCATTGTATTTTGGAATAGGCTAGACGTGTAACCTGGAAGTGAATATAAGCAATGTATAAAATAGCAGGCCAAAGTCATACTGTAAGATATCTTCTAGAATAAAGGGAATGGGCAAGCTTGAAAAGACATGGATATTTTCCTTGGACTGCATAACTAATTTTCTTGAAAGGAAATATGCTTGGTCCTGTTTTTTCATAGTGTATTAGCTACAAAACAGAATGAACTTATATAAATTACATTTTTTGTGAGGTTTAATTTATTTTTGCATAAGTGAAAACTTCTGACATGATAATAAGACTGGACACTGACTGACTACTTAGTGTGTGTTACCCTGTATGTTTTACATCCATCTCCACATTTAATGGGTATTGTATTGATAATGGATACTTACTCTCAGCTAGTTTAATTGCTCTTATTTTCTTATATCCTGCTTTGTAATCTTTGTCTCCTCTCTTCTTACTTTTCCTTCAACACTATCATTTCCCTATCCACCCTCCACCCAAATTATGCAAAATCAGTGTCTACAAGTTATATTATTCATGCTTCAGAATCTCATTGTTTAAAAAGGGTGCTTTTTCACTCTGTTCTGTCATGAGCCAAAAAACCAATTTGACACTGGAAAAAAAATACAAAATCATATTTGGTACTAAATTTTGACTGAATTAGTCAAAATGCTTCAAGTGGTTTGTATTTATGAACCTTAAATCAAGCTAGTGCTTGAATATAAAACGGTGAATTCCAAAGGACTATAGGATCTTTGGGGAGGAAATATCTTTTGTGACAGTAGGGGGAAGAAAGAAAATAGTTCACAAAAGGTGTGGGTGTGGGGTTGGCAAAGAAAATGTGTAACACAAAATGTGGACATTTGTGAGGTATGTCTCAGTGCTTGGCATTGGCAATTTACATATTAAGAAGTCACAAGCCTTTCACATTAATGAATCCCTAACTAGTTCTCTGACACAATAGAGTGATATGTCCCTAGAGGAGTCATTATGGCCTATCATGTCAATGATCTGCATATTAATGACTCTCTCACATGCTCATCAACAGGTAGCCTAATAGACTTCCATTGAGTTCTTTTTCATTTGCTTTTTAAATGTATCTCCTCTTCCCTTTCTTTTGTAATACTATTGTGAAGAATTGACAAAAAGGTACATTAGGGTAATTTTAGTGTGTGACGTAAATTCACAGAATCATTATATTTAAAATAATCCTCTAAGATTTACTGAGCCTGTCTTAAAATTCCCAAAATGCAGAAAAACAGGACTCTTACTAGTATTTTTAGGCAACTCATCTAGCCCAATTTATCTTATTCCTTCTTTCATTGATTTGGTAATATTTGGAGTGATTAACAGAAGTAGAAGAACAAACTTGAAAATACACTTATGAAGTACTCTTCAAATCATATATACTACCAAAAACTTACATAATACTAAAGAACAACTGATACTATAAACCAATAGTATAAAAACTGAAAAAAATTCATAAGACACACTAGATTGTATTTGAATGCATAGCATTCCAGAAATGTTTGGTAATCTAGTAATGTTCTCATAGCTTTTTAATTTTATATTTTAATGAAAGTAGTCATGGCAAGATATCAAGTATGTTAACGTTCCTATTTGTGATACTTTTATTTGTTCTAATTATTGATATTGAAGTTATCTAGTGATTTGTTCCTTAGAAATCCAATGTTTATGATCTATCTAAAAATGCTGAATTGCTTTTCCAATATTTTTATTGAATAACACACTCCTTCATATAAGAGGGAAATATTGATGCTGTTTCATGTCTTTCTCTAGTTATTCCCTTTCTTCCAAATATACACTGGAGATATCAGCATACATCTCAATGAACAATATGATTTCTTAAGATGTTTTTCAAAACAATATATGATGCAACAATTGTATACTTTGGATATCAGACCTTGGCGTTAGACAAATCAAATAGCTTACATGATGGTTGCCATAGATTTTACAGAACAAAAATACTTAATTTTGAAGTTCATTTTTTATGTAGTTTTGTCTTTATTAATTTACTTTCCTGCTATTTTTGAGGTTATGTACACTGGGATTACAATGATCTGAATCATGTAACATGTACATTTCCTTTCATACAATGACTTCTGTCCCCTCACTCTCTCCCAGTCCCTCCTTCCCATCTCCACTCCCAAGCTGTGCAGGTCACTTTCATTAGTGTCCACTATGGCACTTTTCCCCTTGAGTTCTGTACCAACTCCCAACCTTTCTGAAGATGTGTTCTTTAATACACCACACATAAGGTAAAGAAGACAGAATCATCAAAAGCTTAAAAAAATAAAAGGAAAGACAGGTAGAAAAACATCTTTTATTTCCGTACCTTGGAATTTGTTTCAGTATGTATATTATTTTATATAAATATGAGGAGGCAGTTAGGTTCTGTGCCTTTGTATTTCTTTCCTGACAGTATCCTCTTTTGGCCCTACTCTGTGTGAATATCTAGAATTCTGTATAGTTTGTCATATTTCAGTGCATTTTAGACTTAATTTGTGCATATCATAGAAATCAAGCACCTCATCTTTCTGAGCTGGGCTAACTTCACTTAATACAGTTTGTTCTAGCTCCATCCATTTCCCTGCCAATGAAATTATTTTATTCTTTCTAATGGCTGTGTAAAATTACATTGTGTATAGATACTACATTTTTGAATAAGCTTATCTATTGTGGGGCATCTGGATTCTAGGAAAAAAAAACAGATTTAAAACAAGTTGTTGTTTTTAATCTAATTATCTGGCTCAGAAGTGTGAATTTTGTGGTAATAGTCTTTAAAACAAATACAAGTTAATACTATTATGAAAAACTAATTTTGAAAGTTATTAATCTTAGTGGAAAAATGGAGTTGGATGAATTCTGTTTTAAAAAAGAAAAAAAAATATAAGTAACATAAATCTCTCAAAAATCTCTTTGTGGGAGAAATGTGATGAGTAGAGAAGTCATGTGTTAGAAATAGATTCCTAACTTGAAAATTATTCCTTTTTTGTCATTTACATGTCCATGAGTTGCAAATAAGAACATTTAAGAATTTAGCTAATGTAAGTAAATTTAAAAAAGATTTAAGATTTTTTTCTGATATCTTACTGGTATTTTATAATTCTATTTATCATTTCAAATCATTTACATTTTCTTCTCCATAAAATAAAATTGGCAGGTTGTGGTGTCATGGAGGAGTCCTTTAAGCAAGGTTTATCTATAAATCTTCTTCTACTTAAAATTCATGAATTCTACATATAATTACATCTTATTGCAAGGCAATCTAGATTTTTTATATCCACTTGGACCTCCAAGATTCTACTTAATTATGCACAAGATCCTTTAAATTTAGTGCTTCTTTAGAAAGTATATGTCTATATAGAACTTTGCCAAATAATCAATTCAATGACAGAATAAAATGTAAACTTTTTCCTCCCTAACTCTGTCAGGTTGAGGCAGGTGAACCAACACAAACCATTCTGAAATGATGCAGCAGACTTAGACATGTTAGTCTTGGTAAGTGATGAAGAGCTGAGTGAAAAAAAAAGTGGAAAAGAGGTTTACTAAAGGCTTTTTTTCATTTACTTCTTTCTTGGCTATTGAAGTTGTGAGCATCAAGTAGGAGGGAAGATATATGAAAAGAAAATGGAAAAAGAGCCAGCGTACTCCATGTTTATATCTGACAAAAGAAGTAGAAATGTGAAATGAATCTGGAGGGAGGAACAGATGTGATGAGGAGAATGATGGAAGAGGTAACTTACCAAGAAGCAAAGAGTAATCATATGAACATGTTAAATTTCAGCCCCCGTGTATAACTGCTTGAAGATTAAAAAAAATAAAAAGAAGGTAAAAAATACCATCATTTTCAAACTTAAGCACAAGGATAGAATAGATATGGGGATATAGTAGTTAGCATTCTGTAAAGTTAAAAACAATCTGACAAAACTTGTGGCCACCAAGCTAATTGTATGTTTTGGATACTTGAATGCTTACACAATTTATGTATCTTTCTGAAGAGCCTTGCAGTTTACTTTTACCCATGGCTTATGATACAAAATAGCTTCTTATAGATATCATTTAATACATTTATATTAACAATGCTCCAATAGTTAAGAAAAAGATTTCTTTACTTGAGCATATATAAAATAATGTAGGAGTCAAAAATTTCACAATATACAATAGAATAAGACTACCTCATATGCAGAGCAAGTGAAATTTTTGTGCAATTGAGTATGAAATGGTAATATTGGCCCTAAGTTAATAATTGAGAATATATCTTTAGTTGGATTGAAATTTCAAATTGTTTCCATTGATCATGCCACTGTTTTGTCTTTTGAAAAACAATTAAGGAATTTTCAAAAAGCAACTTTCTTTTTTTTCATATATTTTTATTGTAATTAATAGAAGGGTTACATGATATTTGCCTGATAGAAGGTGCATTAATTCACATACATTGATACCCTTTCAAATGTCTTGGTCCCCATTTCCCTCCCTCCCTACCCCATCCCTCATCAGCAACATTTCTAAATTATATTTATAAAATAATTATTTCCATTGGTTTTATGATATAAAGCTCTGTAGATAGGGAGTCAAAGTATTGAATATTAAATTTTCAAAGAGTAAATAGGGTATATTTTGAGCAATAAAGCAATTGATTAGGGTTTGGAAACATCAACTCTTCTTAATAAGGAAGTCATCAATGAATAAATGGTGGCTGGATACTCTCATCTAATTCTGAGTCTTCAGTTAGAGGGAAGAAATGTACACACACACACACACACACACACACACACATGCACACGCACACGCACACACAATGCCCTTACCATGTCAGTCACTGGTCCACAGACTGAACAGAAAGGCATTTTAAAAATTGTGATGTTTTCCCCTGGAGAATACTTTGTTCTTCTCTCAATGACTGTTAATAATGCAGAACTGTATTCATTTTGTTTTTCTTTCTGACATTATCCTCAAGGAACCGAACTTAATGCATCTTTTCATCCTAAATTCTGTCTGCATAATGACTTTAGGAGTTTTTCTTTCCTTAGACATATCTCCTTCACAATTAGACATTTATCTCCATTATCTCTCTTTTTATCAAGTATCTCTTCTGGTTTTAGTTTTCTTTCTGTGAAACAGAAGACTACTATTATTATGACACCCAAGAAAAAGCCATCAATATATAGAACTGGGCGAGTGTATTATAAACTTCACCTCTCATTAAGTATAAATTTTGTGTTCCTTCTCTTCCAATAATAAATTACTATGAAATGTTGGAATGAAAGGAACCACAAAGAAAGAGCATAGACTATACGTGTAAACGAGGATTTTTTTCCAGCGTATTTGTTTGTGTGTATTTCCTTAGGGCCAATACTGATATTGTTCTTCATAGAGGAAAAAAATTCCACAATGTTCCTATTATTTCTGATTTTAAAAGATCACTTATGAGTTGGTTACGGTGGCACTGTCATGTCTGCAATCTTAGCATTTGGGAGATGAGTAAAAAAAAAATCTCAATAATTTGAGGCCAGCCTTGGCTACCTAGGAAAGCCTTATGTTAAAAAAAAAAAAAATAAGGCTGGGCCATGGTGGCTCACATCTGTAATCTCTTTGCTATTCAGGAGACTGAGATCTGACAATCTCAGTACAAAGCCAGTCAGGGCAGGAAACACCTTGAGAATCTTATCTTCAGTTAATGACCAGAAAAGATGTGACACTGTAACACAAAGTGGTAGATTGCTATTATGAATCAAAAGATCTCATGGACAGTGCCTAGGCCCCAAATTCAAGCCCCAGAACTGACAACATAAAAAAATAAAAATATAAAAACTCTTTCTTAGGAAAAATGAGGATAAAGTAAAATAAATGCGGCCACAAAGTTTGAACAGAGATGATGAATCTGAATTTCTAGAAAAATTTTAATACTGTTGTCTATCATAAAGTGAGAGGTAAGTACTAAATTTCCAGGCATGGCCTTCTTTAGTCCATAGTGAATATGGTCAGGCAAAACTGGGAAAACGTGACTTACTGGGAAATGGGGTGAGTACATCCACCGTGCAACAATCCATGGAATTATTTGGTACAGAACAGAACAGGTTCATAGGCTTCTCATGTGTTTCCTGTTGCCTGCTCATGATTTATCTGTTTGCATTGATGCTTTTGTATGGTCTAGGAATGACATTATACCCAAATGGACTTTTGGTAGAAAATAGGTTCCCTACAATTGACAGAATAGTCAAAAGCGGCAGTTACTTTTATTATTTAACAGCTAATTCTGCTGCTTACTCTAACTGGCTAGGTAATTTGAATCACATCGAATGTACTTCTGTGGAACAAGTCTCTTAGAAGGTTAATTAGTATTTTAAAAGACATGTAGACTTACAATATTATTACTGGGCTCTGGGAAGAATTATATTCTCTATTATCCTAAAAACTGATGTATTTTGACAGTTAAAATTAATCACAACTGCACATCCAAAAATGGATATACAATTTATCCAGGAACTCCTATGGTAGCTAACTCCCAATACTGAATAAATCAGTTGAGAAATACAGTAAGTTGTGAGCTAGAATTACAGTGTATATTGGGTTTGGATTGGACATTTGTTAAATAATAGTTGACTCTTCTTAAGGATCTAATGCTTTAATTTTTGAGTGAGGGCTTCAAATTTAAAAAGATGTAAGCAAGTGTGCTACTATGGGCTACCAATTTTACTCTTTTGTATTTTTTCATATATTTTTCAGTGCAATTTTACTCTTAAAAGTAACTTAGAAATTGAAGATGTGTGATAGTATAATAAATATTAAAATATGGAAAGCTCTAGGTTAAAAGAAAGGTAGAAATAATGGGTCCTATTGTAAGATAAAAGTAATCATCAATGTGATATTTTTATATTTCATTACTATACTAATGATCATGATAAATTCATCAGTACTTACATATTTTGAAAAATATGCTAAATATTTTTTTCTGTATAAAGAGTATGCAACTTTTAGAGAAAAATAAAGTGCAGAGAAGCTATGTATATGACTTGAGGTTACTGGTGAGTAATTGCCTAGTCAGGTTTAAAGAGCAGGGAAGGAAGATTTATGAGGAAAAATTGCTCTTTCACCTCTGTATTGCATCCTCTATGGAAAGAATACTGGCATAAATACTGGCGCTTGGAACTATATATAGCATTATAACTAAATAGTTTTGTTATACTCTTTAAATAGATGTATCTTTCTCTAGAAAATAGTGCAATGGGACCATCCAAGTCTGAGCTCCTTTATATGTCTGAAATTTATGTAGAATTAAGGAAATTTGGTGAAAGACTAAAATAAACTATGTTTGCTGTGTGTGAGATTCAAGGTTTTGATTGGCACATACCTCTGAAACAGAAAGCAATGTTTCTCTTTAACTTCTTAGATAGACTTAAGGCACCATTCAAATACTACTCCCACCAATGTTTTATCATTTCATTCTGTAAGGCATGTAAGATTGTTCTTTCATTTGATCCATTTCTTCATTCCTGGGAACATGAGATAAGTGCATGATCACTTTTTTTATGCAGACTATGTTTTTTGTCTGTCCGTGGATTTGAATTCTGGGTCTGGGCACTGTCTCTGAGCTTTATACTTAAGGCTACCACTCCACTACTTGAGCAACAGCACTATTCTGGGGATTATTTTACTTTATACATAGAGCTAATGCTATCCTTATAATAAACAAGTATGTTTTATTGCAAAATCGAAGGCCTAAAGAGCTCTCATTCCCCTGGCAGGATGTTTTTGTGGTCTTACAGGGTCTGCCTGCAAGCTTTTCTATATGTAAAGTTAGATTAGTGTTTTCAGATAGGAGTGCATTTCAGTTAACTTGAAGATTCTTGTTAGTTGCAGAACCTGTGCATAGATAGTGGTGAACTGGAAATACTTTCAGGTTCCTACACAGTATTTGATATAATATCAGAGCATTTTCACATAGGAGACCTGTGAACCATATTTTAAGAGTGCTGTTCAGAAATAAGATCAGTGTTTTGATTTAGTTCACTACCAAATGTTGCCCTGGCTTTTTATCTTTTGTCTACTCTGCTTCTCTCTGTCTCTCTGCTTCTCTGTCTGTCTGTCTGTCTGTCTGTCTGTCTGTCTGTCTGTCTGTCTCTCTCTGTCTCTCTGTCTCTGTCTCTGTCTCTGTCTCTCTCTCTCTCTCCTTCCCCCTCTCTCTATTTGTTATTGCTTATATTTTGTATTCTACAACAAGCCACAAATCCACCAAAAATTATTTTGCAGGTTAACTGAAGATGGAGATTTTGCAACTTTTAGGCCCAAGTTGCTTCAAATCATGATCCTTTTAGGTCTCAGTCTCCTGAGTAGCTAGGAATACAGGCATGACCCACTGGTACCCAGCTCTAAAAGTTATCTTGAATTGGCATATTTAGACTAATGCTTTTCAACTGATAAGGTGTTTGCATATGATACCTTCAACGTGCAATTGTTGCTCTCATTTTTCTTTAACTGATGCCACCTTGGGTGTCAGTTTGCAGCTATGTCCTCTTGGAGGCTATTTTTAGCTTTCTCAGCTCCTCTCTGAGCACACTCTGGTGTCTTTGCTTTATTTAATTCTTTGAACAAGTACGTTCACTAGTTTAGCCTTAGAAGCCATATGAAATCAAGGACTCTTTCTTCTCTGTTTTGGAGATACAATAAACTTTCGGAAACTTGTGGGTACTCAGTAAACCTGATGGTGATTGAATGAATAAATGTAAAATCATATTGACCTTTCACAAGCATGCTACTGCCTGGAATCCATTCACTTCTTCTCTATGTATTTACCAAATACCTTTGATAGGTAATGATAAAAAAAATTCACTTATATTTTTCTAGTTCTATAGTAAGGATAAACTTACATCCATTTCCAGGTAGATCAAGTCTAATATTGTGAAAGAAAAATGGCATATGGGGTCATTTTTCCTCCAAGAGCTAGTTTACATTTCTGACTTGAAAGGCCTTATAGGCCCAGCATTTTTTTCTTCAATAAAACGAATCCTCCTTGTCCTCCCTGTCTGTGTCCTAAAATCTCCGTCTAAAGGGATTGTGGTTACTTCCTTTTAAATCCTTAAGTTAAAAGCTTTATTTCTGTCTCATCCTAAGTATTCCTCAAACAGTGTGAAAGTATACCAAAAATGAGTATAAAACTGGCAGAAAGTTGAAGAGACAATATCATCAATCTAAATGATTATATCTCTGAAATGCCTGTCATCTAAAAGGAGCAGTAGAGCTTGCTAAACCCAGAGGAATTTGGTGCATTGAAATGCTTTCTTGTTTTCTTTGTCATTCATGGGGCTTGAACTTAGCCTGGGCACTGTCCCTGAGCTCTTCAGCTCAAGGCTAAAGCTCTACAATTTGAGCCACAGTAACACTTCCAGTTATTTGGTGGTTAATTGGAAATAAGAGTCCCACAGACTTTAGAGCCTGGGCTGGCTTTGAATCAAGATCCTCAGATCTCAGCCTCCTAAATAGCTATGATTATAGGCGTGAACCACTGGTGCCCAGCCTGAAGTGTATTTTTGTTTTTAATATCAGGAATTTAGCAATCTAACCCCATGTCAAAATGACCTAGCACCCCATTGTTTTCCTTCCCCCTTTTTATCTCTTACACAAGTACACTAATTTAGAAGGTACAGAGGTAGGGGTGGTGTTTCTGATATGAAAAAAAAATTCTGGAAATTGTTCTTGCATCTTAAAGCTACAGTAGACAAGGAGATAGAAAGGAACCCAGTAGTAAAGTTCTTGAACAATTAGAATGCCTGAAGTTTCTACATTGGCTTTACTTCTTGTTCTTTAGAAATTTATCTGTGCAGAACAGACTCACCTATTAAATTGTATTTACAAGTAATGCTTAAGAATGCTATGGATTCAGGAGAATGCAGTGTGGAGGCGAAGCATTTCATTTCCTCCAATGAAGGATTAGGATAAAAATGCAGAATCAAAACAAATATAATCGTGCAAATCAAGCTCTTTTATTATGCAATTTTATTATAATCTCCCAAACTCTGTGATCCTATATATGTATATATTGATTCAATTTCAAGATAACAAATATATTCTATTGAATATACATAATAGAATTAATTTAAATTATATAGAAATAAATTTTGTAGTTCAGGGCCTGGGCACTGTCCTTGGATTTTCTCAATGCAAATGCTCTATCACTTGTACCATAGAACCACTTCTGGCTTTTTTCTGTGTATGTGGTACCTAGGAATTGAACTTTGCTTCATGAATGCTAGGCAAGGACTCTACCACTAGGCCATGCTCTCAGCCCTAAAATTAATTTTTATTTATTATCTTAGGTATCTGTACAAAGTGGTTTCAATATGACATATCAGTGTATGTGTACTGATGGATCAATGTCAGTTTTCATCTTCATCAATGTCACCCAGCTCTCCGAAACATATGTATCCCTTCAATTGTCCTAGTTTTATTTTCATATATGAGTAAAACAACCAGTAGAGACTATTTACTCAATATTAAATAGTTTATTTATCTGTGCTGTACTTTCTGTGATTTGAGTGTTTTATATTTCTTTTTGTATGATATGCCATCCTTTTGCACCCACTCATTTGTTAATGGGCATACATGTCATTTCCATTGAAAAGAAAGCCATGATAAATATTGCTATTTCTGCCCCAAGTAGTGTGTTCAAGAATTTCTCTTCAGCTGGTAATCAAGAGGAAATGTACTAGATACAAATTATACAGGTTAAATTTTAGAAAAACCTGTCAAACCCCTTTCCAAACTGGTGTTTATTATTTATGCTATCATCAGAATGCTTGTGGCTTCAATGTATATTTGGTTTTGAATTCTTTTTAAACTATTTAATTTACTTGTTATTTATTGTAAAGGTAGTGTATGGAAGGGTTACAGTTACATAAGTATGGTAATGAGTACATTTCTTTTCAAATAGTGTTACCTCCTCCCTCACTTTCTCCTGCTTCCCCTCTCTCCTTCAATGACTGCCCCTGCCCCCATCCGTTTTTGAATTTTATTTTCA
This sequence comes from Megascapheus bottae, assembly GCF_031878675.1. Taxonomy (NCBI): domain Eukaryota; kingdom Metazoa; phylum Chordata; class Mammalia; order Rodentia; family Geomyidae; genus Megascapheus; species Megascapheus bottae. The sequence goes on along the minus strand of NC_143513.1, from coordinate 57,553,673 downwards.
AGTTACTATCCAGCAAATTGCATTGGGTCATCTTTTGTCACACTCTTTCTGTGATTTCCCCTTCCCATCTCCAAATCAGGGAAGACAAAGGCACCAAATAATACCTATACAAGACAAAAGATACTGAAATAAATAACAGTGGCCACAGGAATGACAAAGTTTGGAAAATTTACCAATTAAATGTGTATAAGTGCTAGCAACTATTTTTCCCCATTCCTCTTTTCTAATACCATCCCTTTAAAAATTTATTTTTCTTATTTGTTGATTTTCTCCCTCTCTCCACTGAATGAATTTTTAGAAAATCTTTAATGTTTTTGACTATCGTGTTGACTTTGTGTAATAAAAATATTTTCTGACAGATTTTATATATTTAAATTTATTTTACTTATTTATTTTTTGCCAGTCCTGGGCTTAAGCTCAGGGCCTGAGCACTGTCCTTGGGTTTTCTCAAGGCTAGAACTCTACCACTTGAGCCCCAGCACCACTTCTGGCTCTTTTTTATGTAGGTGGTATCAAGGAATCAAACCCTGGTCTTCATGTGCTAGGCAAGCATTCTACCACTAGGCCAAACTCCCGGCCCCTTTAAATTTATTTTTAAGAAGTCTTTTGGCTGGTTGCTGGGCACTGATGCCTGTAATTTTAGCTACTCAGGAGGCTCAGATCTGAGGATCACAATGTGAAGTCAGCTCAGGCAGCAAAGTCCATGAGAATCTTATCTCCAATACATTACAAAAAAAGCTGGTTGTGTTGTTGTGGCTACAGTGATAGAGCATTTGCCTTGAGCAAAAGTAACTCAAGGGAAGCACCCAGGCACCGAATTCAAATACCAGGATGGAAAAATAAAACGTCTTTAATGAACAAAATAAAAAAATAGTAAGTTGTAATCTGTGTAATGTGTATTTACTTTTATTTAAGAAAAATATTTCAGACTATGAGGACTAAAAAATTCATATGTATTTTCTACTAAGGATTTAATGCCTTAATGCAATGTGGTTTTATTTTACATATGTGCTTTTTTCATTCTTTTCCAAATGGTAGTCATTATTCTATTTCCCTTTCTAAGAGGTGTCTTTTGTTTTCTGTTTTCTGCCATGTTCCATTTGACATTTTAAAAAGTTCTAGATATGACCTAACTCTATTTTTATTATTTAGTATTTCTGTTCCTATACCAGCCTAACATTGTCATTACAGTTAAATCCTAAGAGGAGATCATGAAATCAAAGCATTTCTCAAGGTCTCTATTTTTCAAAATATTTCAATTATCATTGGTGCTTCTCTTAGAATTATATTTTCAAATTCAATGAAAGGTATTTTGAAAGTTCTCACTACAATTGATTTAAATCTGCAGTTCAATGTGAAAAAGAATTGACACCTTTGCTGTATTTCCTTCCTTCTTATCTATGTACATGGTATATTTGTCAGCTTAATAGATTTCCTTTAATATACTTAATATTAGATCCCTTTCCCTTTATAAATTCTGTCCCTCTCCTATTAACAATGTTATTTGTAATGATACTAAGCATCTAAGTTCCTTCCTTGTGTATTTATCAGTATGTAAAGCTATCTTTTTCATTCCTCTCTATTTAATAAATGTATTCTAAGTCAGCATCATAATAATTAAATTTGATCCTTAATCACCCCTTAGTTAAAAGAAAACATATTATTGTTTTCTTGTCTCTAACTTCTTTTTAAAAAATGAACTACTTTTAAAAATTGAGAAGTCATCAAGAAAAAAGTCACTACAGGAAAATTCAGCTGAGACAGTCCAAGGAAATGCAGAAACTAGGTTAAATATCTCTGCTAAACTAATTTGTGATGTAATGATGAAAGATGGGGAAATTGTCTCTAACCATTTTTTATGGTGTGTGGTAGACATTCTAAACCCTAATACCCACAAAATTCAGCTAAAAAGAGACTGCACATGAAAGAAGAGTTATTCATCTTTCCCTGTCAGAACACAAAATGCAGTAGAAAGGATATATAACCTAAATTATTTTAAAGAAAAATATGTTTGAATGTAAGAGAACTGAAAACTTATAAAATTAACTAATAGCAAATTACATAACATTTAAACTTTAAATGAGTACAAATTTAACTGTATTTAGTTAGATATTGTTTTTGCCTTTCTCTAGATAAAGAGTTACAATTTTTCATGTGAATCAATTTCAAGAAAAATGGAATATAATACACAATAATTACAATATTAGAAAGCAATTTTTGATCCCAGATCAAAAATTATGATACTTTATCATTTAAAATCAAAGGAAACTGCTCTTGTCAAGCTTAATTGCATGATGATGTAATAATATACATTCACATGTATTTTAACTTAGTTTTATATTATCTTTTGTGAACAGAATAATCTTGCTTAGAAAGATGGCTTTCTATAGACTAGTAAAACTTTTTGGCTGCTAATATTTACTACAAAATATCCATTTTATTAAAAAATGTGTAAAGTATTACAAAATACAGTTATGTTGAATCATATTTCTTTGGTTTGTTATTGGTTTGAATTTCCTCTAATACTAAATACTTAATACTTAAAGGTGTAATGCTAGAAAAAAATATAACCTTTCATTTTACTTTCAACAGTAAAGAATCATCAGAAACATCAGAAAAGTGTAACTTTTGGAATTCAAAGATTACAGGTAAACATTCTTATCTAACTTTTCGACAATGTCCTCTGCTTTGTTAAAGTCTAAAATTAAAATCATCTTACTGTGTTACAATTCCTTATACATTTCAGACACCTACATCCCAACAATCATTTGTTCTCCTGAGAATGAAGAAGACATGGAAGCCAGCAATCAAAATGTAAAAGACGTAAACAGGAGACATGATGCACATAATGAGAAAGAATTAGACTTGAAGGTAAGTGTTCTGGTTGCCAGTGTTAGAAAAGATGAATCCATTTATGTGTCATGCTGCCAGTCCTGCCTTTCAGTACCACCAATGGATAGAATTTGTAAATGGGAAAGCACAAGCAGCCTACTCTGTCTTGTCCTTGATCAACAAGGCACTTTGCTTCTAGTGTGTTCTGTCTGGTCTCTGCAGTGGTACACTAGTAACATTCATTTCTTATCTCATTACCAGTGGCTTTGAATAATAGTTCTAGGAATTACAGGAGAGGTAGCACTATCCTGATGTGCATTTCTAATTTCTGTGACAAGTATACACTTGGCACAACTCATCTGCAAAATGAGAGGGCTGGATGAGTTGGTTGTTAGGGTCCCACTTCATTCTGTATGTCTCTAATTCTTGTGTGTAGCAGCATTTGGTTTTACTTACATCCAGGCTGGAGAGAATCTCAAACTTCTCTATCATTATAATATGTTGAATCACTGAAAGAGAAGGAAATAGCCAGTGCTATAATTTTTAGACAGGAAACAAATTCAGTACTGTACAATTTAGTATTAAATTTGTTATCATAAATTTCACACTTGGTGAACATTCAATCTATTCTGAATATGGCAGGGGGATGGTTTAGCTAGCATTTTTAACATAAAGGAAGAAATAGAAATAAATGAGTCACATAATGCAATTTAACATGTATTATATTTGGTTGGAGCTCATATCATCAGAATACATGGATTCATAATCATCTAAGATTAAAATGACATTGGTGTCTTCAAGTGTCAGCATGGAAACTGAAAGAAAATAGAGCTCATCTTTCTTCTCATACAATCTACCTTTTCTATAGTGATATGGCAAGCGCATCTCTAAAGTATGCAATTTACTTTGCTCCAACTTTAAGAAACTACAAAGTTGTCATCCATTGTGAGAATTCTCACCAGCTGAAAGTTAACATTGCCCTTTTTTCCCCCAAACTACAGAATATAATGAAAGGACCCTGAAAAATCAGAAAAATCACATGCTTCACCAGTATAACTCATTACAATGAGCAGGCTCATATATAAAAGTTTGTTTAGAAGTTCATGAGATTGTACATCCAATAAATGAATAGGGAGCTGTAATTTAGATGCTAATTTGCTCTATGCTGATGTTAATGCATAAAACAATGAAGCTCTATAATAGATGGAAATACAACCAAATCTGTGGAACCCACAGGCATTGGCTTACAAGACAGCTGTGCAGTTGACAAGTAACATGAGCCTTATGTGAGAAGAAGGGGAAAAACGTAAGATTTGCATATAATTATTGAGATCATGCAAATGTCAGTTATGAGGAGAAAAAAAACACAGGCATCTCACTGTTAAATCCTGACAGTTGGCATCACTGAAGAGCTCAAATACAGTTGAGTACCAGTTGGCAGTGGGTCATTAAAACAGAATTTGCAGAGACATTAACTCCCTCGCTTTTCTTTGAGTGACGTTTTGCTATTAATAGTTTGCAGAAGCTTTGCAGAAAACATATTAATAAGAGAAACTATAATGGAGGCACCTTTCCAGCAAGTGTAAATGCAGGAAGGGGTACCCAGGAAGCAGCTCTCTAATTGATTAGCATGGAGCTATCAATGTGCATATTCTAAGTGAGGAGAAAGTGCAATGACAAGCACGAATAGTTGAATAATACAATGTGATATTTGCAAGCTGGGAAGGAGGGTGATTAATTTGGACCCCTTTTTCCTAATCTCATTCCCAAATCATAGTCTACCCAGATCTCCAACAAAACCTATGGCATGGTGGCTTTGGTGAAAATCTACAAATGAAGTGACTTGAGGAAATATACTAGATGATTATTAACTGAGTTAAGAAAACCTATTTAATGTGCTGCGTATTTTTAAAGGGTCCTATGATTAATTTTCTTTTGTTCTTTTCCAATCCCCAAAGAGAAACCAACACTTAATAACTAAAAGTGCGGATTCCAAAGCCGAAAAGAATTCATTTCCAACAGATCCAGTCGATTTTCCAAACAAAACTGAGGGGCTAGAAGAGAAGGAAAGCCCTTGTGAAACAGGCACTGATTTGTCCAGAAGACCTTTGTCTTCGTGGTCATCTGCAGAAAGCTCCTTTACGGGAGAATTTTACAACAGTGAAAAGTATTCCTCCAGAAATGAGTGGCGATATCATCCTCCAGAGGAAATTACCACAGATATGGGAGAATTGACGACAATAGATATCAGTAACAGTGCATTCGTTCAATTAAATATCAGCAGTGAAGAACTCCTGGATGATAATGCTAATCCAGCCCACAGCAGTGACAGAGAGCAAATGCCACATCCATCTTCAGAACCAGGCAACCTTATGACGACTCTGGAAGAAGGAGCTAAGAAAATGGAAATAAAAGACTGGGGCTATTTAAGAAGGGATTTCCATTCAGATCTACCCACCTATCTGGAAGACTCAGCTAGAAAAGGATTTTCCAAAGAAGATTATGAGGAGGAGAATGATGGAATGGAACAAAAAACAAGCTCAGGTGTGAATGCAAAGCAAAACAAAAAGCATCAATCTGTGTCCTCTGACCATGAAAGCAAAATGGGCCACAGTGAAATAGGGGTGGAAGAGATTAAGCCTAGTAATCTAAATGTTCTGTCACGTCATGATTCTGAAATTAGCCCCTGGGTAACCACAGCACATACACCTCCCTCACCGACGACAAATGTGCATTGGGATGAAGCTATGTTAACAGCTCCAGACACACATCTTTCCCTCGACAAAGGCACCAGTTTAGGATGGATGACTAGTGGAGCTGACTCAACAGAAAATGGAAATGTTTTGAAAGATGCTTATCTTTTCCAAAGTGAAGGAAAACAGTCCGATTGGAATAATCCTGAAGGTCCAAATGAGAACACCCTGCACATTCGAAGTTGGATGGTTCTGGAAAGTGAGGGAAAAGCAAGAGGGAGTAAGACGAATGTAACTGAGCAGATCAAAGAAGCAGTGGGTTGTAAAGGCTTGAAAGCTACTTCTACAGAAGAATTGTTTACCTGCCAAGAAACAGAGCACTATGAACTGTCTTCACTAGCTGATCATGGTATTACTAAAAAATCACAAGCGGATACAGCTTATATAATTAAGGCAACATCAGAAAGTACTCCAGAAAGCATGTCTGCGAGAGAAAACGCAATAATTGCTAAGCTACCTCAAGAGACAGCACGAAGTGACAGGCCCATCGAGGTAAAAGAAACAGCGTTTGATCCAGATGAAGGGAGAAGTGATGGTTCACATTATACCCTTTGTCAACGGGATACAGCAAGGGTAATCTATGACAAGCATTTTGAAAAGGAATCTCGTTTGGATATTTGTAATGTAGGCATAGAAGAAATTGGAAAGAAGGAAGCCATGCCTATGTACAATCCTGGGAAGACACACGACAGGGAGCAACATGGCACTGAAAATATAGTATCTGTGGAAGAATCTTCACAGTTCATTACAGGAGATCAAAAAGCAATGTCAAAACCGGATTTTTATTTCAGAGTGTCATCAACAGACAAAAGACTCTTCCCAGCAAAGAGAGACCTGGGGCCTTTCCAAGAAATATCAAGGAAAACAGACTTTGATACTGTAATTCCTTCTGCTTTCAACTCAGACACGAATGGAGCTTCTCAAAACACCTCTCATGTTCCCACTCACCGTACTAAAATGTCAGTGCCATCTTCGGAACAGGCAATTGCTGGGGAGAATACAATTACTACTCTGACACCCCAATCTATTCCTACTAAAGCAGAATATAATTATAATCCAACAAGTGAAATCCACAGCCATCCTGTGTCTAAACCTGAAGATGTTTTCAGAAGTTCAGAAATAATGACTTCATGTAATAGACAAGCAAGATCTATGTGCCAGGTTTTCCAGCCAGGAGAATGTGGTGTGGAAAAATCTCTAGGGCCAATGATTTTAACCAGTAAGTCTTTTGATAACATGGATGAGACAAAGCATGAAAATGAAGGATTCATACAGTCTGGACAGACACAATCCACTTCAGGTCACAAGGAACCAGAGAGCTCTGCTTCCTCTAGGCTTTCTATCCAGGCAAATCAAGCTGAAAGCAATGAGGCTGGGCTTTCAAAATATAGCACCTCTAAAATACCTTATTTTCTTTTGTTTCTGATATTTCTTGTAACCATCTACCACTTTGACTTAATGATAGGCTTGGCATTCTACCTGATTTCTTTGTACTGGCTATACAGGGTAGGGGGTAGACAAAAGGAACCTGTCAAAAAGGAATAATCTTAACACTATTATTATTTTCTCTTAAAAGATAGGCCATTTAGCCCCAAACATTTGGATTGGTGAAAGAGACTATTCATTGTTCAAAGAGCCGGTGCAGTTTTTCTCTTGAAGGATCATTTAAAAAGGAATGCGTATGAAGTTTGCTCCTTCATATAAGTAATTATTCTATATAGGACCATTATGTTTGGATCATTAAATACCTATATGAATATGAGATGTGAAGCACGTCAAGTTGAAATTAGGTGCAGCTGTTGCTTCTTAGCTGGCTATGAAGTTGCAATGCTTCATGTCTCTTCACTACTTAAAGTGCTATTTCTCACATTTATTTCTTAAGCAGTAAAGTGACATTTTTTTTTTTGGTCCGAGAGCACATCTCCCCTACAGTTTTTAAAAATAGGTAGAATATAGACATTGGCAGAGGATGTTTACTTGTATTTGAGAAGTTACCACTGTATCATTTATCAGTACATACTGACAGATCAAATATGCCAATTTTTATTTCATTCTTCTAAGACACCATCCATGAAAGCTGAAATGTGCAGTTAGTTTCAAGAAATTTATGCTCATAGGTATTACACTTTTCCTTTCATGAACTAAGTTTATACCTACAAAGTCAGGACATTGATACTCCAAGTTTAACAAAAGACTAAATATTTGGTAAATTAACTTTCAATCTTCCAAAATTATGTGAGTCTATGTCTTAAGCAATGTTTTTCCTCTTAAAAAAAGCCTACAAAATGTCTGAATAATGCCAATGAGAGCTATGTTTTCGGAGTTTGAAATTTTGGATGAAAAAAATCACACAAGCCTTGTTTCAGAATGACTTTGTACATATAATGCATGAAGCATTAATGATACTATCAAAAAGATTTCCAATTGAGCTGTTCATTGTACGTGGTAGTAGTTCTGTCTTCCAACAAATATTTATTCTTTTCTCATAGCAAAATAGAGAATGATTCCCCAAAATGTGCTTAGAATAAACACACATGTGGGTATGGTGATATTCCTTAAAAGAAAAATCAGGTTGTGCAATAATAATTCAAAACTCTAAGCATGCAAATGGGTATATATGGAAATCTATCAAAGAAGAATTAATATGAATTGTAGCAATACATTTGTCTGCTATAGTTATTGATAAGTAAAGGTGTGAAATAATGAAACTATTCATTTCCCACTGTAGGAATGTTGGAATGATTCAATGCAATGTATTTCACCAACTATGTATTGAATAACAACTATAATATGCAAAATATTGTGTTTTGTTTCATGCCAGAGATATTCTTTTGATACTCTGTATAGTTAACTTTAGGCATAAGCATGTGGTATAATAATCTCCAGTAAGACTGGAGTATGGAAGAAAGACACACAGAAAGACCCTATTTGAATTATTTCTTTCAAGGGATCTTCTTTCATAGTACATATATAAGACTGATCTTCAAAAACTGTATTTGTTTATTTACCTGTAATGGTTTATTCAATGGGAAAAATGTAAAAGTGCTATTCCATACATCTAAGAAATGCACACACATGGAAAGAGAAAAATAAGAACAAACTGTTGAAACTGGCTTCAATCAGTTAGTAAACGACTTCCTTAATTGTCATTACATTTCCAAATCCACTAATTGTATGCTACTCTCAAAACCCATTGAAAATGAATGCTTCACCTGAACTCTTTAGTTAAGCCAATATAAACATCCTGAAGTAGAACTTAAGGCAAATATTGGATTGTTTGAGAAAGCATATTTTCATTAAATACAAGTGGAATACTCGAAGTGGTGCCTAGAAATTATCTGTAAAATTCTATCCTGATAATTTTGTTGACAGGTCTAAATTACAATGGAGTTAAAGTTGACATTTCTTCAGTTCTTAATGGCTTGGTCTTTGATATCTACTTTTGAAGAGTTTTAATCAATTGCCATGTCCCATTAATGCAAAGAACACTATATAGCTTTATGAACACAGGTGCCAGCACTAAAATTCTTCCCTTCAAAAACAACAAAACCTTGTTTGTCTCTTGCATTTGACTCCAATATCCAACTCTTCTCCTACATTTTTAGTAACACAGGAATACATTTAAATGAATTTCAAATCCTCAATTGTGTATTTCTTTGTTGTATGCAATGAAGATAATTGAGCTGAATTCCTTAGTATTACATATGAAGAACTTGAAATAAGTCAAAAGAATTTGTGAAACTCTTCATGGATGGAAAGGTGAACTTTTCCAACCTCTTTTAGTCACACGACTATGTTGAATGGGAACAACAGACTTTGGGAAGGACTGTGATTCCCCTAGCTAACAAAGGTTTGGTTGTACATCATCATGGTTAAGGATTATCTGGTAAGCACAGCTGCCAGCTCATGTCTCATCAAGTATTAATGAAAAGGAAAATAAAGTGACCTTTGTAGAGGTCCTTTGCATATCTCCTTCATGTGGTTTATTAAAGTTATGATATAGTTTTCGTCAAAAAGGTCCTTTACATTCTTAGTTAAGCTAATTCCTAGGTACTTTATTTTCTTTGAGGCTATTGTGAAAGGAGTTTCTTTCCTGATTATTGCCTCGTTCCTCTCACTGTTGGCATAAAGGAAGGCAGTTGATTTTTGAGGGTTGATTTTATAGCCTGCTACTCTTCCAAAGCTTTGAATCAGCTCAAGGAGCTTGGGAGTAGAGTCTATAGGATTCTTTAAATACAGAATCATGTCATCTGCAAAGAGGGATAGTTTTATTTCCTCTTTCCCTACTTGGATCCCCTTTATGCTTGCTTCTTACCTTATTGCACTGGCTAGGAATTCTAGTACTATGTTAAAGAGTAGTGGAGAGAGTGGGCATCCTTGTCTCGTTCCTGATTTTAGAGGGAATGGCTTTAGATTTTCACCATTAAGTGTAATACTAGCAGTAGGTTTCTCATACAAAGCCTTTATTACATTGAGGAATGTTCCATGGATTCCTAGTTTCTCCAGAGCTTTTAACATAAAGGGGTGTTGGATCTTGTCAAATGCCTTTTCCGCGTCTATTGAGACAATCATGTGATTTTTGTCCTTGCTCCTGTTGATGTGCTGAATTATATTAATTGATTTGCGTATGTTGAACCAGCTTTGCCTCCCTGTGATGAATCCAGTTTGATCATAGTATATAATTTTTTTGATGAGTTGTTGTAGACGGTTGGCCAGTATTTTGTTGAGAAGTTTTGCACTTTAAAACCCTAAAAAAGGAAATTAAAGCAGAACTAAGGAAATGGAAAAACCTCCCATGCTCCTGGATTGGAAGAATCAACATTATGAAAATGACAATCTTGCCAAGAGCTATCTACAAATTCAATGCAATACCCATCAACATCCCAATGTCATTCTTTAAAGAAATAGAAGAGGCAATCCAAAATTTCATATGGAATAATAAAAGACCCCGTATAGCAAAAACACTTCTTAGCAGAAAGAACAGCGCTGGAGGAATTTCAATTCCAAACTTTAGACTCTATTACAGAGCTATAATTCTCAAAACAGCTTGGTACTGGCACAGGAACAGGCCTGAAGACCAATGGAATAGAACTGAGGACCCAGATATTTAACCACAGACCTATGGCCACCTAATCTTTGACAAGGGAGCCAAAAAAATAGAATGGAAGAAAGACAGCCTCTTCAACAAGTTGTGCTGGCAGAACTGGTTAAGCACCTGCAGAAAACTAAAGCTGGATCCTTCTTTGTCACCTTGCACTAGAATTAACCCCAAATGGATCAAAGACCTGGAGGCAAAAGCTGACACACTGAAAACTCTACAGGAAGGAATAGGAGATACACTAGGCCTCCTTGGCACAGGTCGAAACTTTCTTAATAAGGACCAAGAATCACAACAAATCAGAGAAAGGCTGGATAAGTGGGACGGCATTAAACTGCAGAGCTTTTGTATGGCAAAGGACATAGCTACTAAACTAATCAGGAAGCCTACAGAGTGGGAGAAGATCTTCACCAACCAAACAACGGACAAAGGCGTCATATCTAAAATATATCAACAACTCAAAAAATTGAATCACTCCAAAACTAATCTCCAAAGTAACAACCATCCCATTAAAAAATGGGCCAAAGACTTAAAGAGAGTCTTCTCTGAAGAAGAAACAAAAATGGCCTATACGCACATGAAGAAATGCTCAACATCTCTGGTCATAAAAGAAATGCAAATCAAAACAACTCTAAGATTTCACCTCACTCCAGTTAGAATGGCCAGGATCAGGAAAACGAATGACAACAGATGCTGGAGGGGATGTGGCCAGGAGGGATCACTACTACACTGTTGGTGGGAGTGCAAACTTATTCAACCACTATGGAAAGCAGTGTGGCAGTGCCTCAAAAGGCTAAACATAGAACTCCTCTATGACCCAGCAATTCCACTACTTGGCATTTACCCAACCACCCAGAAACAAGGACATACTAAACCCACTAGCACAACAATGTTCATTGCAGCACTATTCACCATAGCAAAGATATGGAACCAACCTAGTTGTCCCTCAGTTGATGAGTGGATCAACAAGTTGTGGTATTTGTACACAATGGAATTCTATGCTGCTGTCAGAAAGAATGACATCGCCCCATTTGTTAGGAAATGGAAAGACTTAGAAAAAATCATATTAAGTGAAGTAAGCCAGACTCAAAGGAACTTAGGCTCAATGGTTTCCCTCATTCGTCATAATCAGTAGAAACCTTGGGCTCTACTAGCAGAGATTTGCAATAGAGCAAAATCTTGATTCATAAGGACATATAATGTGAAGCTAACTGAAAGGACCTCCAGGATAGTGAAACAAAAGCCATATAATGAATGATTGTTGTCCTTAATGTACTATGTTGTCTCTCATCTCCTTTGCTGTCCCTTGGTTATCTCATATTGGTATAGTATCTCACTTTGTTATCTGATATATTGAATTTATTTGTATTTGGATATTTGAAATTTGATATGGAAGGGGGGAAAACCAAGACGGGTGGGGGGTGGGGGGGAGGGAAACGGGTTCCAAGACATGTGAAAGGGTATCAATGTATGTGAATTAATGCACCTTCTATCTGGCAAATATCATGTAACCCTTTTACTAATTACAATAAAAAAATAAAGCAAAAAAATAAAGTTATGATATAATAACCATTGCCTTTTATCTGATGCTTAGAAACAAAATTCTCAAAAGTACTTGGCAAATCAAGCAAGGGCAGGCAGGCAGTCGATAATCTCTTTAAACAAGTAGGTTTGCATTAACCAGCTCTATCACAACAGATTTTACGACCAAGCATTAGTAAATAAATGAGATAGATGTGCAATCTCCAACATTGTAGGATGTTTCCCAATGAGCTTCAATCTTGTGGTAGGGAATTATGTCACAGCATAGCCACTCATATATTTGCCTCTATTTTAACAGAGAAGCTGGATTATTTTTAATTTGCCATGTTAAGCTCTCTTTCATGCAACATTTTGAAATACCTAGACTAAAATTTGGAGAAATAATGACATTATTTTCTCACTATCACATTCATAATATTTCCTTGGTTTTTTTTTCTACTCATAAGTACTATTTTATGTCAACAGGACTATTCTCTGGGGGAGGAAGAGAGGGGAGAAATGATTAAAAACTGGAAAAATAGGTAAAACTGAAGGCAAATATGTCTGCTGCTTTCTATCCATATAGCAGGTTCTTCTACCAGATTTTGAATGAGTACCTATTGAAATGGAACTTTCTTTGGCTAATTGAATATGGTCTTAACCAGATCCCATGGAACTGAAGAGTAAGATGACAGATTTCAGCAAGAAAGTCTGAACATAAGACAACAAGCCATGCTCTTCAGGCATCTCCACAGGTTATATACTTCTCTGAGGGAAAGAGTAAAAAAGGAGAGTTGTATTTATTTGATTAAATTTGCTTGATCTTATATTTTCAGGAAAACTTACAGTTAAAACCTTTGGCATATTTTTTCATCTTTTTAAAATAGATTATAATGTTCACCTAATATTTCAATCACTCTGTATAACTTTTTAAACTGTAAATTAAATTTTCATTGGGCTTTCACACTAACTTTGGATGGGACATGTTTCTTAATAAATATTTTGTTGTAGTGTGTTAAAACCTTACTAAGCAAACAATTCTTTAAAAAGATTATTGACTTCCATTATTTCTATATTTGTTAAATGCATATATATGTTTATTTGTCAAACATGAAGCAATAAATTAAATGGAAATTTAATAAATATTTCCTGTAACAAATAAATATTTGTTCTGTATTTAATTATTTATGTGATAATAACATAAGGGTGGGCAAAGGTAAATTTATAGTGGGTTTTTATTTGGCTGTGATGACTCCAACATCTGATTTTGGAGTATATTAAAATACCAAATTAAAATATTACTCTTGATTGAGTTGATGCTTGTATTCAAGCTCAAACAATTTACCACTGTTTGCTGACTGAAATCCTCTGTTGATAAGATATATATATATATATGTGTGTATTCTTCCAGACAATGGAATGCTTATTTCTCTCTCTCTCTCTCTCTCTCTCTCTCTCTCTCTCTCTCTCTCTCTCTCTCTCTCTCTCTCTCTCTCTCTCTCTCATATATATATATATATATATATATGACTAGAAGACATCTACAGTTATCTAGACTGATTTATTTCCATTGCAGGTCCATACATTTTTTTCTATGCCAGTACACGTTTCTATTCTTCAGTCGTGCCTTATTATTTCAGGGTGTGTGAATTTTTCATGATATTAACCTGTTTCTTGCATTCACAGGGATTTGTTTAATTAGTCTGTAAAAATGTCTGCTTGCTCAAGATAGGGAAAAAGCTTTTCTAGTCCCCCAACAACCATCAGAGATCTATCTAGCTTGTACAAGTCCCCAGTCAATAGTTGTAGGTAGGATTGAACTGCAATAATGACTTCTTTCTTTTCTGGCCCTGAAGTGTGAATAGCATACTCAGAGATCTGATTTATGACTGAACAAGCTAACCCAAGTCAAATCTACTTATATTTCAGTCAACTTCTGGAGATAGGTAAAAAAAAAAGAGAGAGAAAGACAAAGAGAGAATGAAGAGACAAGAGGGAGCGATACACTGGGCATGGGATATGGAATGAAAAATATTTGTTCCATTTCTCTTAAATTAAATTATTTCCCATATTTATAAATTCTTCTAATTGCATGAAATATTCCCTTTCTGTGTCATAGAAAATGTCATACCAAATACACATTGAAATTATGATAATTCATATCTTAACTCACTGACTACCATAAAAAATGAACACAAAAAGGTTTGTTTCCAGTAAATCAGCTCAGTAGCTTAAAGGAATCAACAAACAGGTGCCAGGAGTTTGACCTAGTGGTAGAGTGCTTGCCTAGCATGCACGAAGACTGGGGTTCAATTCCTTGGTACCACATACCTAGAAAAAGCCAGAAAATGTGCTGAGGCTCAAGTGGTAGAGCTCTAGCCTTGAGAAAGTCCAAGGACAGTGCTCTCAGGCCCTGAGCTCAAGTGCAGGACTGGCAAAAAAAATCAACAAACATCACAAGGTAGAAAGTGTAAGATACTAAATCTTCTAACCATATCATTGCCCTTTGAAAATGGCTGACCTCTCAATTTCAACTTGTTCTGCATAACAACCTTTATAGCAAGCACAAGGGATTACAGAAATAGCCAGAGGATTTTTAAAAAAGAAAGCAGCTGGGGCCAGGAGTTTGGAGAGGTGGTAGAGTGTTTGCCTAGCATGCATGAAGACCTAGATTCTATTCCTTGGTACAGCATACATAGAAAAAGCTGGAAGTGGTGCTGAGACTCAAGTGGTAGAGTTCTAGCCTTGAGAAAGCCCAAAGGCAGTGCTCAGACCCTGAGCTCAAGAACAGGACTGGCAAAAAAAGCAGTTACTGATTAGTATATATGCAGTGTACAAACACAGACACAATTATACCATGCAATTAATGGATAAATGGCAGTGATGTCTTACTTTATAACACCATGTGTAGTTCTTCATGTTCTATGTGCAGGTTTACTCTTTCCTGGAGGAGGATCATCAGATACTGAAATCACAGTCATATGGAAGCACAAAGATAGTCTTGTTTATGACATTTATCCCAAAACAGATCAATATGCAGCAGTATGTGAAATGAATATCTAAGATACTTAAATATTATGTCAGATACTAGAAATTCTCTATGCCAACATTTCAGTGACTCATAATATACCGTAACTATTTTTTTTTTGCCAGTCCTGGGCTTGAGCTCAGGGACTGAGCACTGTCCTTGGACTTTCTCAAGGCTAGAGCTCCAGCCACAGCAGCACTTCCTGTTTTTTTTCTATGTATGTGGTACCAAGGAATCGAACCCGGGTCTTCGTGCATGCTAGGCAAGCACTTTTACCACTGGGCCAAACTCCTGTTTCCTCTACTGTAACTTTTTTAGGAGGCATTTATGCTAGAGTTTATACTATATTCATTAGCAAAGAAGATCAATTAAAATAACATCTATTTAAGGCAATGCAATAATGTTTTACACATGCAATAATGTTTCATTTTTTTCTACACATGAGATGTCTTCCCAAGCTATAAATCAACTCTTGAGAAACCTAATTATCTTTTATCATTGGCAATATAAATGGTATCTGTTTTAAAGTTAAAAAATTTGAGTTTTATCTAAAGGAAGAAAAAAAAGATTATAAATAAAATAATTTATTTCCTAATTTATAGATATGTGGAAATATTTTTAGCGCATTTCCACTCAAAATTTGGAAAGGAAAGTGAGGAAAAAGTTAGGAGGGTATAAATGCTCCTGTTTATTTCATAGTATTTAATGTGTTGTGTTGAATCAATTGCTTATAATTGAAGTTAGTTACTTTCATGGGAGTTATTTGGCCTGTTAATCCTATTGTCATTCTAAAACTCTTACATAAATTCATGAGTCTATTAAATATTAAATGAATAGCAAGGCATCATATAATTGTAGTTTGGATTACTGAGTATACAAACAAAACATTTATCTCTTTGATCTGTGTGCATGAGGATCAAACTTTAACAGTAATAATAATAACAAAACTGGAGTCAAATTTTGAGTGATTAAATGGAAATGGCATGGCTTAATGAAGAAAAATACTCTTATTTATTTATTTATTTATTTGTTTGTTTGTTTGTTTGTTTATTGCCAGTCCTGGGTTTTAACCTCAAGGCCTGGCTACTGTTCTTGGGCTTTCTCAAGGCCAACACTCTGCTACTTGAGTCACAGCAGCATTTCTGGCTTTTTCTGTGTATGTGGTACTAGGAATTGAACCTAGGGGTTTTTTTTCATATATTTTTATTGTAATTAATAGAAGGATTACATGATATTTGCCAGATAGATGGTGCATTAATTCCCATACATTGATACCCTTTCACATGTCTTGGTCCCCATTTCCCTCCCGTCACCCCTACCCCTCATCTTGTTTTCCCCCCTTCCCTATCCAATTTCAAATAACCAAATACAAATATATCTGATATATCAGGTAACAAAGTGAGATACTGTAACAATATGAGATAACCAAGGGACAGCAAAAAAGGTGAGAGATAACATAGTACCTTAAGAACAACAATCATTCATTATATGGCTTATTGAACCTAGGGTTTTGTACATGCTAGGCAAGCACTCTCAGCCCCTCTTACTCTTGGTTTCTAGTAAATCATAAACTCTAAATTAAGACCCTACTAATCTTTTCCCAATATCTATCTACTTAGTCATTACTATTTCTACAACTCTAAAAATCTTAAAAAAAATCTTACTGACAATTTCATTTTTATTCAATTTATTTTAAATAAGATATATTTTTTCCAACCATAAATAATAGACTAGGCCTACACTTTACCTAGATTGAACACAGTAAAGGAGATGAGACATAAGGAAATAATTCAATAACAAGATAAATCGTACAAGTAACATGAAGAAAGAACTGTTTGATCACTCAAGTACTTACCTTATTTTCAGAGATGAGTCATCTATTTACCACTGCAATTCCAGGTATGAATAAATTGCAACAAACCCCACAAATGCCTCATAACTTCTACGTTCTTCATACATAAGTAGGTGTACATCTTGGTATGATTGGGCACGTGCTTATTCATGTTAAATTTCTCAGTAATATTATTAATATCATCCCTTTAACTCTCAAAGTCTACTGATTAAATTATCATAATTCTGATTTAGTATGTTGTCTTTCATTCTCTTTGGTGAACACTGAAATAAGTGAGTCTGGAACGAATAGATGTTAAAGGCAATTAAATCCTCACATATTCAGAATGCATTAACAAATTTTACTACTTTATTTCCTTTGTTTGAAAACCCACTCTATTTATGTGTGAAAGACGTCCAAACATTTTTAGGAAACCTCTCCTCCATTGTAATTCAAGTTTTCTGCAATGTTTAAAAATGTACATCTAAATAACAGGTAAGAAAGCACCATTGCTTGGCAATTCAGGTTTGTTGCTGTTTCTTTCCATGCCTTACACTGTACAAGGAAAAAGAATATCACTGTACACAAGTTTAATTCCACTAGGAATCATGAGATAAAATCTAGGCTTTATAATTCTTTATTCTCCCATTTTCACTTTATATCCCATAATCCCCTTGCTTCTTCCTAATCTTTACCACTAAAAATATTTTACTGTTACCTTGATGTGCTCTCTAACACTCAAAAATAAAATATCTCACAAAATTTTGTCTTATTTAAAATAAATTAGTGCTTACTATTACCATGCTAAATTATAAAAGTACTAAAAAATCAAAAATAACCTTTAGTGTTATATAGACTATTTCCACTAGAGAAAAGAACTAAAAAATATTTCAGCCTTGAAAAAACACATTAGCTGATGATTGACTTCAATTAGTATTATGTTTCACCATCAAAAGGCATATTAATATGATAACAACCCCTAAGTACTTCATGGAGACCTCTCCTCTGGTTATTTATGTCACTCTCCTGAGCTATATCATGATGGACCTAACAAGCTATTAATCCCTGACAATTGTAAAAATCGCTTTGATCTTATTCAATGGGTATTCCCAGAATATATTTACCTTTCATTATAGCAAAATACATCTTCATGGACTACCACTTTAAAATCTGCTTTAATAGAACCTAGAAAATTGAGTATGTGTTGTCAGATACCAAAATAATTCCTGTATGGCAAATGATTGAATTAAATTTGGATTTTACTAGCATAATGACTAAATACTTCATTTTTACATGTCAGTACTACATAGGGACTTGGAAGCCTTTTTTTCTTCTAATATATAAATTAAAATTTCTGCTGTAGATGAGGCCAACTACAGGATTTTTATTTTGTATATTCTCATCCCTGTCTTTCTTAGTGTTCTGCCTAGTACATGAATATTTTCACATGTTTAATTAAGTAAGAAAATTGGATCCCAAATACAAAAAAGATTATTTTTGTTCTTATGAGAACAAGTTTATAATTAATTCTAATTATTTTTCATGCTGTTAGTACAGCTATCACTATTGGTATAACTAATTTCTGTAGCGTAACACATAATTAACTGTGATGAAAGGATAGATTTATACATGATAGTGAAAGAATTTGAAATGATTTCACAGAGTAGCTGGTTTATAGGTCCTCACTTTAAATCTAGGAGATTGTGACAAGTGGTAGAAAAATCTGGAGTTTCACTTGAGGGTTGAAATAATTAAGTCAACAAATACTACAAAATTGAAAAAAAAAAAACAGAACGAACTTCTAACCTATGCTGCTAGATGCCTAAAAATGCTCAAAGAATATACGATGAATTACCTAAATTAATCTATTGTAAAACTTATAAGTCAGGTGTTATAACTTTTTATTTTATAAAAGAAACATTGAGCCAGTTACAGAGATAGAATCAACAGTCAGTCGAAAGCAGTTGACTCTAGAGCCTAAGCTGTTAAATAAAAGCAAGGACTGCTTTCCTATAAATCTTATTTCATCTCCAGTGTCTAACATAGGCTAAGCACCTAATACACATAATCACTTTAATTATATTGCTATTATCAATAATATACTTCTATATCATTGCTTCTTTCTGTGGATATATATATATATATATATATATATACTTGTCTGTCTGTCTGTCTGTATGCTTTCAATGTACTACAGAAAGCACAAATACAGTAAATAGTCTCACTCCTCAATGAACTTTCAGTCTCCTAAAAAAAAAAAAGAATGGATATATATCTCAGAGTTATATGGGCTAAACATGAGATAAATTTAGTCCAAATAGAAGAGAAGTTTTGGTTTGTAAGTAGAACATAGGACAGATATGTTTGAAGTTGCAAAGATAAGGTGGAGGGCATTTAGAGGGGAAGGACTAATGTGCACTACGAAATGTTGTTTTAAAAATGTTGAGCCCATTTTGGGTGAATAGCTTAGCTCATGTTTAATATACACAGAGGGCAGGAGGTTAGTGAGAAGAGAGGCGGAAAAGCAGCCTGTGTTCAGCTCTCATGGAGCCTTGTAGAGGTTTTTAAACAAGTCGGTGACAGATCAAAGGCATTTTTGGAAAATCATTTGGGTAACAGAGCACAGAGTGGAGGGAGGGAGGGTGAGAATTAAGATGGGCATGGAATCCAAACTGCTTTTGCTTCCATATTTACTTAAGCTTCCATGGTCCTGAGAGCACCATAGATTATTAACTTGTCTTTTTTCATCAAATTGGTATGTAGATCTCATGAACTCTCTGTTCTTTAATTTGTGCTTAAATATTTTCACAATTTTTTGATTCATAATGATAATTCTTAGGGCTATCTTTCTTCTTTTAGCAAATTCATAATATTGACTTGCATTTGTGTAATGTCCCCAGTTACTTGGTACTTAGTAACTTTTTATTGATCTTTAAAATAATTATGTATGTGTTTACAACCAATTGTAAAGTCAACAAAAAGAAGCACCATTTTTATGGGTTTTTTTCTGTAAACAGAGACTAGGATACATTATAGGCTCAAATAATATTCACTGGCTTATTGGACCAATGTTAGCACAAAGTTTTGTATTATATTATATTCTCCTCCAATAGGATGAAACATTTGGTAGATCAAGTTTTTAGAACAACTATGACTTGTAAAATTAAAATCATGTTTTGTTTATACCACTGCTGCATCATTGAGCTAAAAAATATGCTACTTTACTATGATTAACTTTATCTTACCCTAAACACTAGACCACATACTTCCTAAAAGAAAAGAAGAGCATAGTTTATGAACAAAATAAGAAATTTAACTTGCAATTTAAGAGATGATATAGTAACTACAAATTATGAAAGGTTTCAACATAATTTATTTTTCCAAAAAGCAAAATTAGTCTTAACCTGCAAGGCTTTTATTTGGAAACCTTTAGTGTGACTACCACATCATATTTTTACAATATTCCATGAATCACATCAAGCTGCATGTCTTGATCTGTAAACACTAAATGCTCTCTAGATACACTTAAGATGCTACTGCAAACAAAGTCCTGTTAGTGTGGGAATCCATTAGAAGTAAATCTTAAAAGTATGGTTCTCCTGCTAAGAGTTTCTTTAGAGAGGCCACTCTCCAATTTCTGTCAAACATTTGCAGTTCTAGTTCAAATACATTTTATTATTTTTCCAAAATTAAATGACTCTCCTTTAAACTTCAAGGATAGTGTTTGCTTTGCTTTGGAAAAGTAGGAGAAAATTTATAAGGAATTAAAAAATTAACTCTGAAGATCTTTTTAATTTGGGAAAACCTTAATGAATTCAATCCAAATAAAAAATAAATTTATAGTTTCACATTTTTTTCTGACTTTTGGATAGTTTCATTGCCAAGTCAGGCTTTTAAGGAAAAATGAATCAATTCTTAAAAATAAACTTTGAGATTGATTTTTATCACCGATCTAAGGTTTTAGGGGGGAAAATTACCATTTTTCTTCTATTTAGACACATTTATTTTATTTTCCCAACCAAAACAAACATAGCAGCAATTGAATTTTTCAATACTCTATGACTCACACAGAGGAAGTTTCATGGTTTATCAAGGACACTTATAAAGAACTTCCTTCTTTCTTCTTCTTCCTGCAGTAACACATTTGCAATTAATTTATTTGCCCATGTATTCTCCAGCCTACAGATTCTTTCATTTTTCCCTCTTTCCTGATTGCTTCTTTCTATCTTTCTTTCTTTCTTTCTTTCTTTCTTTCTTTCTTTCTCTCTTCTTTCCTATTCCTTTTCTTCCTCCTGTCTTCTCTTCTTCTTCTTCTTCTTCTTCTTCTTCTTCTTCTTCTTCTTCTTCTTCTTCTTCTTCTTCTTCTTCTTCTTCTTTTTCTTCTTTCCTCCTCCTCCTCTCCTCTTTCCTCTTTCCTCCTCCTCTTCCTCTTCCTCCTCCTCCTCCTCTTCTCCTTCCCCTTCTCCTTCTCCTCTCCTTCTCCTTCTCCTCCTCCTCCTCCTCCTCCTCCTCCTCCTCCTCCTCCTCCTCCTCCTCCTCCTCCTTCTTCTTCTTCCCTCCTCCTCCTCCTCCTCCTCCTTCCTCCTCCTCCTCCTCCTCCTCCTCCCTCCTCCTCCTTCCTTCTCCTTCTTCTCCTTCTCCTTCTTTCTCCTCCTCCTCCTCCTCCCTCCTCCTCCTCCTTCCTTCTTCTTCTCCTCCTCCTCCTTCCTCCTTCTTCTTCTTTTCTCCTCCTTCTCCTCCTCCTCCTCCTCCTCCTCCTCCTCCTCCTCCTCCTCTTCCTCCTCCCTCCTCTCCTTCTCCTTCTCCCTCCTCCCTCCTTCTCCTTCTCCCTCCTCCTCCTCTCTTTCTCCCTTCTCCTTCTCCTTCTCCTCCTTCTTCTCCTCCTCCTTCTTCTCCTCCTTCTTCTCCTCCTCCTCCTCCTTCTCCTTCTTCTCCTTCTTTTCTCCTCCTTCTTCTCCTTCTTTTCTCCTCCTCTTCTTCCTCCTCCTCCTCCTCCTCCTCCTCCTCCTCCTCCTCCTCCTCCTCCTCCTCCTCTCCTCCTCCTCCTCCTTCCTTCTTCTTCTTCTTCTTCTTCTTCTTCTTCTTCTTCTTCTTCTTCTTCTTCTTCTCTTCTTCTTCTTCTTCTTCTTCTTCTTCTTCTTCTTCTTCTTCTGCGTCCTGGGCCTTGAAGTCTGGGCCTGGGCACTGTCCCTGAGCTCTTCAGCTCTACCACCCTACGCCTTGAGCCACAACGCCACTTTCGGTTTCCTGGATGCTAATTGGAGATGAGTGTCACAGGCTGGGTTCGAACCACGATCCTCAGATCTCAGCCTCCTGGTAGCTAGGATTGCTAGGATTACAGGCATGAGCCACCATGCCAACCTTGTTTTTGCTCTTTTGGTTTTGCTGGTCCTAGAGCCAGGGCCTAAGCTGTCATTGAGCTTGGCTCAAGACTAGCACTTTACCACTCTAACCCACAGTGCCAAATCCAGCTTTTTTTCTGTTTATGTAGTATGGAGGAATCAAACCCAGGGCTTCACGCATGGTAGGGCAAGCACTCTACCACCAAGCCACATCGCAGTCCCGGACCACACTTTTACCCCAAAACAGACAAACAAAAGAAAAAATAAAGAAGTGATTTGATTTAGTTCTATTTTTCAATAATGTCTATATTTTTGGCATTTTTGCAAAGAGCTTGCCATTAGTGTGATTGAGCCACTGAGATTAATTAGAAAATGATTTTAAAAATCAACACATGATACTAAGGTAAATAATATAACAGGAATAAAAAATTGAAATAACTTTCATTGTGAAGTATTATTTTATTGTCACTGTTTACTTAAGTAATCCATAGAAAAGATATCCTATATGTGTACATTATAAATAGGGTGATTGAGTGAAGGCAACTATTTAAAATTTATCAGCAAACTTATAAATGTATAAAGATAGTGGTCATTAAGCAGGTTTACATAATGCATTTTCTCTTTTTTTCATAATGCATTTTCTTATGACAATTGCACCATTTTTGACATTCAAATTCTGTTTTAATATTTTTTCAATAAACTACTCACTTTTTCCCTTGGATCATTGTCATTTGACTGAATTTCACAGTTACATGCAATAAAAGAAGTTAAAATTGAAGTTACTGTCAACTATTTTCCTGTAGCAAACATAGTGACTCACCTTCCAAATAAAAGCATATCAACATGAAAGTTTCCCAAGGGTATATTCTAGGTCATAATCTTTATGTTAATGAATTCCTTACTGAATAGTAAATTGTAAGAATATATTACTTTATTCCTATAATACATTACCTGCCAGTAGGTAATTACCCATCAAAACCTAATGTGAGAGGAAGTTTGCTCTGTGACACCAGTGACCCCTGCAGGTAGAATTCAAAAGGGGACACTGTGAGAGGACAAAAGCTACTATTGTACAGCTAGAGAATACCAGTGACTCCCAGTAAAATGTATTATAATTAATTGCTAATTATCATTTGAGGATTTGCAATCCACAGAATAAGAACACGTATGTGGGGAGGATTTCATTAGTTGTTATTGAACATGTGGATATTTTGCTTTGCGACCCCTGATTTCCAGAGACTATATTATCCAGCCTTAAAAGGCTGTTTGAAAGTTGTTTGGTTAAGGAGTTCAAAGAGGTAGCAAGTAACTTTCTGGTTAATTGGCCTGATTGAATTTTAATTTTAATAACTACCTCACTGGTGTACTTATTGATCGCAGTGGTTGTTCACATATTATAAAGAGAGAGGGAGAAAATGACAATAAGAGGGCAATGTGGGGAGATACACCCCCCAAAGCCTTGCTTAGTAAACATGATTCTACTGGGTGAAGGTAATGTTTAGGAAAGGTCACAAAACAGATCATAAAATCTAGTTCTTAATTTAATAATACATGTTGAATGACCATTTATTTGATATGCATGAATGCTTAAAAATCTAGGGATTTGTCCTAAAACAATACTGTATCATATTACTGATTCAAACAAAATCATGGAAATAATTAGTAGCCACTAATTCAACTATCTACTAAAAATTTTACAATATATTGTTATTTATTGTTTGTGTCACCATGAAAAGTCTGTAGAAACCTGTGAGATAAGAATGGTTTTTATAGCTGTGCATCCCCTCTCTGATTGTTTCCACTAACCTTTGGGCTGCTACAATGTTTGTCTTCATCATTTCTAGCTGATGTTCTGCATGCTGGGGTTTGAATTCAGGGGTCTGAAGACAGTCTTCAAGCTTGTTTTGCTCATGGCTGTCACTCTGTCACTGGAGCCACCACTCCACTTCTGGCTTTCTTGGTAGTTTAGTGGAGATAATAGTCGCATGGACTTTACTTCCTGGGATGGCTTCAAACTGAAACTTAGCTTGAGTCAGAAGTGCACAGTGGTCTTCATCAATTTCTACTTCTCCATTACACTAGGTAAAATGAGAGAGAGAGATGAGAATCATTATTTTTGCTGCTCTTAACGATGAGAAATATGATAACCAAATAGCTAGAGATCAACAATTCTTAGAGCCAACATTGCAAAAAAAAACATAAAAGTAGAACTAATACTGAGTTTCAAGATAAAGGGAGGGGAGGTAAAAGGAGGAGCAGGGTTTGGTTTATAGAAAATACCTTGTCAACAGTGTGAATTCAGAGCCTACCTGAAGGTAATTTGAATCATAGGTAAAATTGTGGGGGTTGAGAAACATATGCTCATTCATTGGTAGCTGGTAAAATAAAAAGGACAAGATTCTGGCAAGTAAGAAATATGTTTTCAAGCATTCTTTTAAAAAAAACCCTCTAAAACAAATTGAGAAGACTGCTGCAATTAACTTGATAAGTGAGTTAGTGAATTCAAAAGTAACTTTAAGTATTCTTGAAACTTGCCCTTTGCTCCTCTTACTCTTCTCCTTGTGAAAAATATCATCTAAGCATGTCAGATTGAGGAAAACAATTATTTATCTTTTTGGCTTCAAGTTTAACTTTCAAAATGATAGATTGCTGCCTCAGCATCTGGTACCTCAGAGTGTGAACTTGTGTAAAAGCAGCGTTTATGTAGATGTAATTGTTTAGTTAAGGGTCATACTAGAACTAAATACAATACAACTGGTGTCCTTTTGAGAAGAGGAAAATGCAGAGAGATATTCTCAGGGAATGACAGGCATGTCATCATGGAGACTGGACTAAGCATCAGCAATTACAAGATGGGCAAGGGAGATATTTCTCTTTAGGTTCCAGAGGGTATATGTTGCTACCTTCATTGCAAACTTCTACTCTCCAAAACTGTGACCCAACAAATTTATGTTATTTTAAAAGACCCAGTTTATATGGTAGTGTACTTTTATGTTTCCAGCTACCCAAGATTTTTTCTGAAAAATAAAGCAAATACAATAAAATAAAATAAGGTAAATGAAGGAATGGCGGGCAACATGACTCATTTGGTAGAATTCTTATCTTGAAATTATGAGGTCTCAAGGTCTCATAAAAAGAGACAAAATAATATAGAATGTCCATGCGACTTCTTAATTAGCAGTTTTCACTCTATAATTTCTTTTCTTCATCAAAACAAGAGAAGATAAAAACTAAAACCACATGGAAGAAGATGGAACAACTTTTCAAATCTTTCCCTTTATCATACGGTCATATAGGATGAGACTAAAAACGAAAGGATCTCTAGGATATGAAAACAAGAGCTTTCCCGTGAGTGATTGTTGTTCCTAATATACTATGTTATTTCTCTTCTCTTTTGTTTCCCCTTGGTCAATCTCTTATTGTTACTGTATCTTTGTTACCTGGTGTATCGTATATATACTATATGTTTATTTGTTCATTTGAAATAGGAAAGGGAAGGGGAGAAAACAAGATGATTGGGAGGAAGTGGGAGGAGGAAAATGGGAAAAAATACATGAGAAGGGGTATCACTGTCTGAGAAGTAATGCACCTACTATCTGGCGAATTTAACTGTAACCACTCTATACCTTACCACAACAACAAAAAAAACAAACTTTTAAAAAATAACCTTAATTTTTGGGTAGCCACAGAATGTCTTAAGAAATGAAACAACAACAACAACAACAAACAATAACAGACACTCCTATCTCTAATTGTTTTTTTTTCTTTCCTGAATTGCTAATGCACCTTTTAAGTGATGGATGAATGTTTACTTTTATCAGAAAGATAAAATGTACTATTCTCTTAATGCATCTTTAACAAAGGTGCCGTTTGTGGTGGTCCAATATAAGAAATCTCTTCTATTAGTGATGATATGGGAGACTTGGAACATGATCGGATTTTATTTTCAGACCCAGATACATGAAATCAAGCATGCAGCCCTGCAAGTTAGAAAACCTTGTTTTTAAGGCAGTAAACTGCATATAACTTTGTGAATATATTCATATGCATGCTATTAAAATGGCTTGTGTGTGCCTAAAATCCTAGATTATAAAAATAGCAGCTAGTGCAAAAATTAGATTTGGAGCAGAATCTTTCTCTTGTGGCTATTAGTTTTCTATCCTGTCTGTCCTGCACAGTCCCATTCGCCATCAGCCTCAATCCATTTTTGCAAACAAATTAAGGCAGAGAGTGAGATGAACTATGCAACTCTATGCTCTATCATTCACTTCTCTGTGTCTCTGTCAGATTCAATAAATGCTCATTATAAAGGAGAAGGGCTAAGTAACTCATTAATCATCCTGCTTACTGCTTCCAAAATACAGGTGGCTTGTTAGGTGGGCTCCCAATTCCAGCGTGCAAAGTAGAACTCCACAGTACCTTTAAGGACCAGCAATGCAGAGAGAGACACTTGGAAATAATGGCACTGGTGAATGTGCTCTATGTGATCCAAGCACTCACAGCATTTTCCAAATACTATCTTTCTTCACAAAAGATATTATTTGTCTTTGTTTAAACATCTTATCCAAATCTCTTTCCTTCTTTTTTTAAAGAACTTGAATGCTTCTCCAGCAATCATATATATATAATTTTTTCAAAGCACATAAAAAGAAAGTTATTCAAATTTAAAAGTTTATGGCTGACTTGTTTAAACCGACTATGATGCTTGACAAAGTCTCTTTCAGTAATTCATATGAGGCATGGAGTTAACAACCCATAGGAATTTGCATGTAATATTGGGCATTAGAGGAAACCAGACTTTGAATGGTCTCATGTGCTTAGGAGTCTAAATTCCCTGACATTGAAGTTGGTACTGTGGGATCTTGGACTTGCTCTTCTAATGCTTTGTTGCTTCAAGTCTGGAGCATTTTATTGTTTTCCCTCTCCACTTGTGTCTTTCAACTTTGAAACAAATGATGTAAAAAATAACATCGCCCTGAACTTGGTAACCTCTTTATTTCTATTTTATTTTTAGTTTGACTTGGCTAAAAGTCATTATATCTGGTACTTATTATTCCAAAGAACCATTAATACTATGTGATCCATTACTATGTAAATTTTTTTTCTTTTAGAAAGCTTTGATTTAGAGCAATGTATGCATTAGGAAGAAAACATCATATAATTATTTACTCAAAAAACAAGAGAGAGCGAGGTTGGAGAGAGCATATCCCAGGAGATTTAAGACTGACAGATGAGCAGCCGAAAACCTTTTGTCTGAAAAGTAAGGAAATGATCCTGAGAACTAAGCACAATATACCTCTCAACTTGTCAAAACCAAAGAGGCTTTATATGTGTAAAGTGTCCAATTCTCTTTTTTCATGTACAACTTGAAAATTCATCTGACTTGGAAAGGAACCAAATTGAAAATACAACCTGCAATCATGAAGACAAGACTACATTTAAATATTGGAAGCATTGTATTCATCAGAAGGAAGATTTCTTCTGCTTTAAGTAATTTCAGTAATTCAAATGTGTATCTTAGTGTATTAACTTAGTGATAAATTATAACAATGTGATAGCTCATTATTTAGTTTCTATAGAGTGTCAAAGTTTTAGGGAATAACAAAAATATCCATGTCCACCTTCCATTAATTTATGATAGTATATTTCTTATTTAAAATGATCATCTAATATCCATGAAACACCTATGAATTTAATTGAGCTATTTTCATTTTGTGAACAAATAATGGCAGGGCTGAGGATCACATTCTGGTTGGTTTATTTACTCTGGAGTGGATGTTTTGTCTACTGTGCCCTGGTGGCCTTAATAAGCAGATGTGAAAAATCATGGTCAGTGCTATTTACTTACTAGATCTTTCTCTAAACCTCAAATCACTTGTAGACTTGATTACACTAAATTTAATACTTTTTCCTTCTCATTTTCTTCTTCTTCCTATTTTCCTTCATCCTTCACTTTCTCTCTCCCTCTTTTCTTCCATTCTTTCCGTTCCTTCTCTCCCTCTTTTTCTAATATTTTCTGCTACTCTCTTTCCTCCATTCTGTATTTTCTCATGGTGCTGGGGTTTGAAATCACAACTCAATGTTTGTCAGGCAACTTTATGCTGCTTGTGCCATGACTCCAATTGTTCTTTCATTCAGTTAAGGGACCTATAACTGTAACCATATATATATATAACTATGTATAATTTATATAGTACATATACTATATATTACATGTAATGTAATATATATACTATATGTAATATAAATATATATACTATATATAAACTATATAAACTATATATACTATGTATTACATATAATATGTATAATTTTATATCTAATTTGATTATATGCATAAAGGCACTATGTGGATTGTGACTGTATATAACGTGAGCACTAAATTTACATAAAAGATTATGAATCCATAAGTTTGTATTATATCACTATAACTCCTTTGAAAAACCAGTATCACGCAACATTCAACGCATCATTCCTTAATTTAGTATTTCCTCATTCAACACAGTCCACTGAAGTGTTCCTCCAGTCTGGGATTTGTGATGATTTCCTGAAGTGCAAAGATAATTACATCATAACTTCCCAAGATTTTCTTTTATAGTATTTATTCTGTTTGAGCAAAATTTACAAGCAGCAGAAACAGAAGACCTATGAATATGAATTCAGGAGAACTAAAGAGATTTCACAGAAAAGTGGACATTTCAAGAGGACATAAAATTTCTACAAAATATTAGTAATGAAAATGGTATGATGCTAACAAATAGCAGACATACCAACTGAATTATAATGGGAATGAGATTTAGTATATATAGCTAGCTAATTAAAGACATTAGCATCAATTAGTTGAACCGGGGGGTTTCATTTTGACATGTCCACTTATCCATACAATGCATCTTGATCAGAGCCATTCTCTCTTCTCCCTTCTTCCCAAACCAATCTTAGCCCTCTTTATTGACTCATTTTAACCCATGCACATAAAATGTTCCCAATCTCCCACCTCCATTGCAATAGTGCCTATACCTCATCCACAATGTATTTCAACTTCCTAATCTTCATTTTGGTCATCCCTGTGAGCTGTTCAAAAGGACTTCATAATCATGCCTCACACACGCACATACAATAATTTAATATGTTTACATGTATATATATGTTTACATTTATATCTTTTAATGTAATATTTACATAGGAGAGAAAGTATGTGACTTTTGTCCATCTGCAGTTCAGTCAATCAATATTTGACAAAGGTAGTAAGAATGCATATTGTGGAAAGGATAGAATGGTCAATAAACTGTGCTAATAAAATTGGGTATCCAGTGCCAGGAGTTTGGCCTACAGGTAGAGTGTTGCCGAGCATGCACGAAGACCTGGGTTCAATTCCTTGGTACCACATACATAGAAAAAAATTGGGTATCTACATACAAAAGGCTGAAAGGAGATCCCTGTTTCTCAGTATTGAAAGTATTAACCAAAAATGGACTGACTATTTCTTGTAAGCCTTCAATGGCACTAGTAGGAAAAACACAAGAGAGACATTCAAATGAGTAAGGATTGTTTGAACAAGATCCTCAAAGCAAAGTAAGTGAAAGAAAGCAAAGATGGATATATTAGATTTTATTAAACAAAAATGCTTCTGAACTTCAAAACATTCATTACAGTAAAGATATACTTACAGAATGTAAAAAACAAAAAGGAACTTTGTGTGAACTCCACTTTCAACAAGAGAGTAATATGCAGAAGGAATAACAAAATGTCAATAGCAAAATATAAAAATAAAGCAATTATAATTTGAGCTTTATATCTAAATATTTAAATATTTCTCCAAAAGAAGATATATAAATGGCCAATAGGCATATTAAATATCACTAATCACAAGAAAAAGTACATCAAAATGACAGTGATAGCTATAAACATATGACCATTTAAAATGAAATTAATACAAATGAACTCCAAGATATGGAAACAAAAGGTTTTTGTTTTTTTCCCTTTTTGTTTAATATGCTGTTTGCAATTATTTCATTTTTCTTTGTTTCTGCCCCTACCCTTTCCCTGAGGTGAGTGTTTTTATGTTGGGTTCCCTTTGTCATATATAAATTTATGTGATTTGGGGAAGGAAGGGGGAATTGCAGAATTGGTGGGACACAGGGTGAACTGCTGCTACAGGCATACGCACTAGACACCACACTGGAAATGAATTTTACAACTGGGGGAGGTGGGGATGGGAAAGTGGGAGGAGAGAAGGAAGGTGTAAGATGGTTGGACAAGAAATGTACTTATTGCTTTACTTATATAACTGTAACCCAGCTGTATATCCCATTTAAAATAATAGTAACACTAACAATAACAACAACAACAACAATAATAATAGTTTTTTTTTTTTTTACCAGTCCTGGGATTGAGCTCAGGCCCTGAGCCCTGTCCTTGGACTTTCTCAAGGCTAGAGCTCTACCACTTGAGCCTCAGCACCACTTCTGGCTTTTCTCTATGAATATGGTACTGAGGAATCAAACATGGGTCTTCGTGCATGCTACACAAGCACTCTACCACTAGGCCAAACTCCTGGCCCCCAATAATACAGTTTTTTAAACCACAGTGAGGTATCCGCTCACCCCCAGTAAGAAAGGTTGCTGTATGAAAGACAGATGATAATAAATACAGTCCAGAATGGGTAAAAAAGAAAATTGTAAGCTGGAGCTAAAGACTAAAAGGATGCATGTTGTTTTATATGTAGAAACTAGATTTAGCTTATGAGTAAACTATGTGGGGTGGTATGCAAATGGATAAGAATGTATCAAATGAAATACATAGATTCAAGGGAAAACTCAAAGAGTATAGTTCCTTAGAAAGGCAAAATCACACTTCAACAAAATAAACAGGTACTTGAAAAGTATGGAATGGGACCAAGGGGAAGAAAAGTCAAGGAATTAAGAGGAGAAAGGAAACACAGTTAAGAGTTCAATTTATGTCCTACAAAAGTAAGAAGAGGGAGGGGAAGTGGTGGAAAGAGTTGGGAAAGAATGTTCAAAGCAGTGACACTAATCAACATGTATTGAATTCATAAACTGCTTAGCTAAATGGCAATCCTTTTCAGAACTATCTAAAGACAGCAGAAATACAAAATAAAATAAATTTGAAATATTAATTAAGAAAAATTATCAAAATTATCAAAAAATTCTAAATAAGACTACTATATGATCTAGCAATCCTATTACTGGTATGAAATCAGCACCTATAAGAAATACATTCCCTTGGAGACAGTGGCTCACACCTGTAATCCTAACTACTCAGGAGACTGAGTTCTAAGTATCACTGAGTTAGCCTGCCCAGATAGAAAAGTTCATGAGTCATTTATCTCCAATTAAGCACCAAGAAAGCCAGAAGAAGATCTGTGTCTCAAGTAGTAGGGCAATAGTGCCAGGATCAGCATACACACACACACACACACACACACACACACACACACACAGGCACACACACACACACACACACACACACACACACACACACACACACACACACACAAAGCAAGGAAATACACTTCTATCGGTATTGCAGCACTCTTCACATCTTCCAGAAAAGGAGAAGATTCTAAATAGCCATCATATAATAAATAGATAATGAAAATATAGCTGTTAATTGTTATGGAATACTATTCAACCATAAAAAGAATCAAGTCCTGTCATTTGCAACAAAATAGACTGCATTTTGCTATAGACAGTGAAAGTGAGCAACATACAGAATGGCATGTAATTAGCCAGGTGCCAGTGACTCATGCTTATAATACTAACTACTCAGGAGGCTGAGATCTGACGATTGCATTTTGAAGTCAGTCCATGAGACTCTTATCTCCAATTAATCACCAAAAAGCTGTAGTGTAAGTAGTGGAGTACTAGCCTTGAGCAAAAACAGCTCCAGGATAGTGCCCTGACCTGGAGTTTAAGCCCATAGTGCCCAGGCATGCATACACACCCTAATGCTGTATGATATGACCCAAAGCCAAGGGTTGATCTTATAGAAGTAGACTAGAACAGAAACTAGGGCGATTAGACGTGTAGGGATAGGAAAGACAAATGAATGATTACTAATTTGCATTGGCTAAGTACGAATTTCTAGTGCCATTATACAATAGGGCAAATATGTATATAGACTACTGTTTCCAAAAGTGACAAGAAAGGATTTTGCATGTTTTCATGGATATGTGATAGATGCATTTAACCTGCTTACTATTGTAAAATAGTAGTTACCACATTCACAAGAACATTTGTATGTGCACCTTTCCATGTGTTGTAAATCAATTAAAAATAAGCCTCAAAATACAAAAAACAAAAGCAACTCAACTCTTTGGCAGGCTTTATAAACTTGGCACTTAGGGACTTCTTGCTTCTCCAATCTGATTTCCTGCTACCAACCTTCTTCCCCGTTCACTACATTTGAGTCTTCATGGCGATTTATTCTTTTATTTCCTCTGCCTGGCTTGCTTCACCTGGCACAGGAGCACTAAGTTTGTTCCTGCCTTTGGTGTTTGTACCATCAGGAACATCCAGGCCCAGATTACCTGGTACTCTCCTCAAATCATTCACAGTCCAACTGAGATGTCATTGCCCCAGAAAGGTCTTGTCATTTAAAATAGACACTCCTCATCTCCACCAACCCCCCTTTCTGTGTCATGCCACTCCACAAAGTCTTCCCAGCACTTATCACTTTCTGAATTTATCTTGTTTATGTCTTGTTGCCTGACTTTACCCTGAGACTAAATGCTTGAGCTTAATTTTGTTTGTTTGCTTGGTTGGTTGATGATTGGTAAGTTTGTGTCTTCAAATTCATAAAACAAGGCCTGGCTTACAGTAGGTATCGAGAAATATGTTTTGAACAAATAACTGAAGAGATGACCTGGAGAGATAATGGAATAGCAGTAAAGACAAAACATCCCCCTGCTGGTCTAACTCAATGGAAGGAAGAGAGCAGGGAAAAGCTTTCATGCAAGAAAGTCTTGCAGGACAAAATCAAAGTTCAGCTGTTCTGTGTTGATATGGAAAAACTATAGACCTCTTCTGACCCTCTCTTTTCTCATCGTACAGTGATAGACTTTTAGACCCATTTAGAATTTGGTTAAGTGAAATAATAAATATTTAAGTGTATGTGTAAGGAGCATATGGAAATTACTCAACAGATAGTAGCTTTTATTAACGATGTGGGGGTAAATTACTTTTTGCATATTTAGTGGGTGGCCAGTTTTGATGAGAAAGCTTAAAAATTCCTAATTTCATTTTCTTTGTTTCCTATACTAAGATTTTATTTTGGAAAAGATATAATTTACTACATGCTTGTAGAGGTAATGGGAGCATGAGTATGTTTTGCATATGCATCAAACACACTATTCCTATAGGCCAGATTTTTCAGCTGTAATCAAATAATAAATTGGACCATAAAGTATGACTATTTTACCTAGGGATGAAAGAGCAGTGCCCAGGAATAGAGGAGACATAATGGTAGGTCATAAAATATGATTAACCTAGTTGAAACAAAAGGGCTTAGTGCCTCACAAGTGGTGAACTCATTAGTCAGTTATAGGGGTTCTGCATGAGTGAAGAAATCATGTATAATGGTTGCTCATTACATACCCTATTTATTCCTAGGGTGCCATTTCAGAAGCTTGTTTTTTTTTCTCAATTCAATTTAGGGAAGAAGAGGGGAAAAATAGTAAGATATGATACAAAAATAAATCACTCATATTTTAAAAATAATAGGTAGTAGACAGTTGCTCTAAATGAATCAAGAGAATCTTAAATCTTAATGATAACGCAAGTTTGGTGTGCGTTCCTTGTGTGACCAAGACATTTAACAATACTTTAAATAGAAGACTTTCATGAGGCAGAGCCATTTCATAGGCTATTTATTGTAAAAGTCATGCTGGCTTGTTTTCTTTCTTTGTTAAATTGTCAATATTACTGCTTTTGTTGCGCTTACTTTGCCACTGACTTTAGGAAGCACAATAATCCATATTACATGGAGCCTCAGTTTTTAAATTTGGTACCGTAAGAGCGACACAAATATAGCCTATCTCATAATGCAAAAGCAGACAATGTCACAGAATACCTTGAGCAGTGTCCTTCTGCATTGCTCTGTTAAATAACATGACCCAAAAAGGATAAACTATAATTACAATATGAGCAGCCTTTAGACAGAGAGAGTCATAACCAAGAACCTGAGTTGCCACTCACATGTACTATATATTTCTAAATGACAAGTAATAAAGATTAAACCCATAAATGCTTAACTCACATTCTTATATATTAAAATAGTTGAAAGATTAAAACTTTTAACAAACTGGGTGAGGTGGCTCATACCTAGCTATTTTGGAGGCTCAGATCTTAGGCTTCAGGTTCAGAGCCAGCCAGGGCAGTAAAGTCTGTGAGATTCTTTTTTTTTTATTCCAGAAAAGAGTTTTTAATAAAGAGGAACAACAAAACCAGAAACCAAATGCATGTGTGCTTAACATCATCATATCAACAAGGAAGAAATGTATTTGCATTATTTGTGCATATTTTTAATATTTTTATTGTAATTAACAAAAGGGTTACATGATATTTGCCAGATAGAAGGTGCATTAATTCACATACATTGATACCCTTTCACATGTCTTGGTACCCAATACCCTCCCCCCCCCACCATCCACAAATAAATTCAATATATCAGATAACAAAGTGAGATACTGTAACAATATGATATAACCAAGGGACAGCAAAAGAGATGAGAGATAACATAGTACATTAAGGACAACAATCATTCATTATATAGCTTTTGTTTCAATATCCTGGAGGTCCTTTCAATTAGCTTCATACTATATGGCCTTATGTATCTAGGTTTTGCTCTATTGCAGATCTCTGCTAGTAGAGCACAAGGTTTCTACTGATTATGACAAATGAAGGAAACCATTGAGCCTAAGTTCCTTTGAGTCTGGCTTACTTCACTTAATATGATTTTTTCTAAGTCTTTCTATTTCCTAACAAATGGAGTGATGTCGTTTTTTCTGACAGCAGCATAGAATTCCATTGTGTACAAATACCACAACTTGTTGATCCACTCATCAACTGAGGGACATTTAGGTTGGTTCCATATCTTTGCTATGGTGAATAATGCTGCAATGAACATTGTTGTGCTAGTGGATTTAGAATGCCCTAGTTTCTGGATGGTTGGGTAAATGCCAAGTAATGGAATTGCTGGGTCATAAGGGAGTTCTATGTTTAGCCTTTTGAGGCACTGCCATACTGCTTTCCATAGTGGTTGAATAAATTTGCACTCCCACCAACAGTGTAGTAGTGATCCCTCCTGGCCACATCCCCTCCAGCATCTGTTATTATTCGTTTTCCTGATCCTGGCCATTCTAACTGGTGTGAGGTGGAATCTTAGAGGAGATTCTTATCTCCAATTAACCTTTAGAAAATGAGAAGTGGTGCTGTGGCTCAAAGAATAGAGTGGTAGGCTTGAGCTGAAGAGCTCAGGTACAATGAATGCCCAGGCCTACAATTCAAGCCCCATGACAGGAAATACAAAACAAAACAAAGCAAAACAACAACAGCAAAAAAAATATTTCACCAAGTCTAGAGTATATTGTATGCAGTTAAGATGGTTCTTCACCAGAAAATTTTGTACTCTAAACTGGTTTTAAGTGAGAATGTAGATTTCAAAATGTATTTTGACTATTGCAATAATATCATATTTAACTATAATTTAGGGCATATCCTTTTGGACATTATTATGTTTTAATGTTTTATCAAGATGCAATTTAGCAAGCTTTTTAATTCAATTTTTAGATCCAGTTTAAGTATTTATCAGAATGGCCACAGATAATCTGCCTCTAAAGCATTAGCATGAAACTAAGAACTTTATAATATTTACATAACCTCGTTGGGCCTCAGTTTACTCCTCTGAAACATGTAGATAAATAAGAGTGACTGCTTCACTGATTACAAGGTTTAATTGTAAATTAGTAAGAATAGTATCCAACAAACCATAAATGATAGAAATGTTAAATAGTACTAGGGGAAATAAGATATCATCTAATGAGTCAAGACAATTTAAATTTCGCAGCAGGGGTGGGTGCCAAATTTCCAGCCCCACAGGCCATATTATAAGGCCAGAAAATGTATTTGGTATGTGATAGAGTAAATATGAATGCTTCTCCCATGCTTTTTATACCCTGGCCTTGGTCTTCTGCCTGTGTTATAATCAG
This sequence comes from Megascapheus bottae, assembly GCF_031878675.1. Classification (NCBI taxonomy): domain Eukaryota; kingdom Metazoa; phylum Chordata; class Mammalia; order Rodentia; family Geomyidae; genus Megascapheus; species Megascapheus bottae. Next base: position 57,517,041 of record NC_143513.1, on the reverse strand, counting down.
GAATGATGCTATAAAATCTAAACTGCCTTAGCAAAAAATCAAACAAAATATATTAACAAAGTTTCTCTACTTCTACCTGTTGTCTCATGGTTTATTAATGACAATTTTTGTTTATTTGTCCATAGTTTTCACTATCATATGCTAAAGGACTAAAACCATATCTTATTCATTTAGGATAAAGTGATACTACAGTAGGCTTAGTAATTGGCCATGAGAAGATACATTGAATATTTATCACTGTGCAAGGTATAGGTCTAGGTAATCAGATTTAAAAATTTGTATTTGTCTGCAAATCATGGAGACTAAGATACATTCCATCCTATAGGTAATGGGTTGCATTGTTTTTGAATGGGGTTGTCATATTTACTTAGAGCAAATTCCTACTGTACATTTTTCAGTATATTTATTTTAATACAAATTTACTACCTGTGCTGAAGATAAGTGATCTAGGAAGGTTTTTTATTGTTTGTTTTGTGTTTGATTTGTTTCTAAAACATAAGTATCATTTCATTTCATTTGTAATTCATGATAAAGGGAAAAGTAGAAAAACCAAGGCTAAATCCTACCAGAATCCCCTCAAAATGTCATCTGCTTTTAGAAACTCATTCATTCATTCATTCATCCATTTTCTCATTACTTTTCATTATTCACTCTTTCACATTTTACTTTATTCATTCACATATGTGTTTACATGCCTACTTAGGAAAGATAAGTCAGATGAACTGTTTATGAACCTTTGGGTATTAACTATTATTTCAGGCAATCTTTAGCTTCTGACTTATTGCCATTTTTTTGTCTTCTCTTCTACAAGTCAGTGGCCAAAACAGACTTAACATTTTGCTGTACAAAACTAAACTTTAAACTGCTTTCTTTCACAACATAAGCCTCTGACCTCTCTTTTCTTAGAACATTTACTTTAGAAACCTTAGAGTCACAAATGCTTTCTTGTCTTTTTTGAGATGTAAATCTTCTTCCATCCTCTTGCCAGTTTTACAACCCAGAAAAGAACTTTCTCCAGGACCTGGGAATCATCACTTTGAAATGCTATAATCAAGAAGGCTAATGCCCTACTCCACTAGTTTCTCTGGGAAGATACAATTAGATCTCCATTAGCAGACAAAGATGATCTCTAAGAGTCTCAGGTCTTCAAGACTTTTTCTTCTACTAGCTTAACTCATTGCAAAAAATAAAAATCAGATGAGTTTAGGCTTGGGCCCCTCTTGCAATACCCTTGACCTCTGTGAAAGTTTTCTTGAAGTTTTCTATTTCTATTTCACCATGCCTATGGTACAATTTTCCTTGAAGAGTTCCAGTTGTTTGTCTTTCTTTTCTGTTTTGTTGTTCTGCAGTGCAGTTGGGATCATTTTCTTAATTTTACTTAAGTATATATGAAACTTTTGTTTGTAGGTATCCCTTTGAAAAAGATTGTACAGTGGTTTCATTGCAATATTTTATAATTACTGCATACAATGTACTTTGAACAAATTCATGCTGTACTAGTTGTTAGCTGTTAGCCTCAGTTTCACACATCTCTTTTTGAACAGATTTTGTTTTAGTTGTTGCTTGTGGGTTTCATAGTCTTCTTTTAAGATAAGCCAGAAGCACTGAAATGTATTTCAGTGGTGAAGGGTTTATTTAGCATATGTGAGGCCCTGTATTTGGTCTCCCAGACAGCAGAAAGAAATATGAGGGAAGAAGGGAAAAAAATGGTTTCAGGGCTCTGCATCAATGGAAATATTTTTTTTCTGCTTAAATATCTAAAAAAGAACTTGAACAAGGTGGTTTTAAAAGATTACAATAAAAATGAAAACACAACTATATGAGGCATACTTGCAAGTGATTTGACACTATGCCCTGTCTTCTTCCAAATCTTCCTGTAATATAGAAATGAAGGAACTTGTCTGGAGCCTTAATCAGATTTCTTCCTGGTAAGATGACTATTATTATGCAAACTGCAGGATGACAGCCCACTCTTAAGTTTAACTTTCTATTTTAAAAGAACGATAAATCCAAGAGCCAAAGAAATAAACAACAACAACAAAAACCAGCAACCCACAAGAGACAATTCCTGTTAAAAAGCCTGACCGTTAGCCTAGAAAGCTATAAATTTTGTATTTGCTTTATTTACTGATTTTATCTACACACTGATGTACAAATTTAAAGCCTCTCAATTTGTGAACTTGGCCTTTGATGACAACTGCCAACCCACCTCTCTGCTCTTCTTTTAGAAAAGATTGCCCATATCAAATGGCTTTGATTTATTAATATCTGGCAAAGGACAGTCTGAAAGTATGACATGCTGCTTAGACCAATGTATCCCTCTAGCATTAAGGGACTCATGATTGGGGCATTTACTTTCATAACAAAAAAATACTAATGTGTCATTTTGCTTATGTCAAGTTATAAAAAAACTATTTAAATAGTTAAATAGAGGAGGCATATTGTGATTTTTTAATAATATAAATTGATTAACACTGAGCATTTTCAGCTTATCTGTGCTGAAAACTTGTTACGATGAACTGCATAAAATATAGGAACACAGAACAAATGAACAAAGGCAATATTCTTTTCTTTTTTGGGGGGGTTAGTTGTGGAGCTTTAACTCGACCTGGGCATTGTCCCTGAGCTCTGGTGCTCTACCACTTTAACGCATAGCACAACGTCTGGTTTTCTGATGGTTAATGGAGGATAAAAGTCTCATGGGCTTTCGGGCATGGCTGGGCTTTGAACCATGATCCTCAGATCTCAGCCTCCTGAGTAACTAGGATTATAGACATGAGTCACTGACACCTAGCCAAAAGCAATTTTCTTACAGATGCTTTCCTCAGCTATGTTTCAGTCATTCCATGTAAGTATTACTCAGATAAGATCCTGAGATCAATAAAGGAAGTAATTTAATAGTTGCACTCTAGGGCCTAACAATTACTTTAAAGTATAATGCATATGTTATCTATAGAAATATGGACAAGAGCAAAGAGTACAGAAATATATCTAGCACTTTGGGCTTTTTTTTTTCAAAGCAGTAGCAAAGGCTGTGCAGCAGATGCAGGGAGAGGAGAAGATCCTGACCAAAGGAAAGCAAAAGCAACAATAATATAGACACAGCTCAGGATTATAAATGCCAAAATTCACAGCTGAACAAATTCCTAATATTCAATCCCTTGAAAGATTTGTGGATTTCAGATTGCTGGTCAAATGTGATAGGAAAATGGGAAGAAATCATGGGTGGAGAGTTTTCCCACTCTGTGAAGTTTGGTCACACCCGTCTGAGGTATGCTTTTTATATTTTTATGTATGATCGACTGATGTGGATTAATTAAATACAAGAATCTTCTGTCCCAGACTCTTGTGGAAAATATACATGTGTTTGCTTTTCTATCTGAAGTGAAAGGTAAAATCAGTGAGTGTCCTTTAAGGCAACAGAGCCTTTAATGAGGGTGAGTCATAACACTCAGGGAGCCAAACCTATTTATTTTTATTACTCCACACTTTTAATTGGGGCCATTTTTAAAAGGCCAAATGGCAGTCAGGGGCCAAAATTAGATGCATCCTCAGTAGACAGCTGCCCTAATCCTACCAGAATAGGATGCAGAAGAGTGAAGCTGGGAAGAAAAAGCCAAAAATCTAGGGAATGAGAGAGAAGAGAAAGAAAAAAAAACTCTCTAAGAGAAAAAGAAGAAAGGAAAGAAAAAGCAGGAAAGAGAAAGTAGAAACATTTTGTAGGGGAGGTGAAATGGAGAAAACATGAATGGAGAAAAAAATGGTGAGTAAATGCAGTCATTATATCCATTATACATTATGTAAAAATTGAACTATATCCCTTGAGTATAGGGATGGGCAGGGGAAATAAGAAAGAATGAAGAAGAAAGGGATGACATTGATCAAAAGGCCTTGTACTCACAACCTTTGCACAACTACTGATAAAGAAAATAGATGGGAGGAGAAGAAAGGAGAAAGGAAGATACTGGTGGAGAGAGGGAGGAAATAAAGGAAAGAGAGAAAAATAAAAGAAATGGAAAGAAAACAGTCACAGTAATTTCTCTCAAGATGAAATCTGTGACAGAAACTTTTGCATGTAAAAGAAATCAAAGAAGGAGAAGGAGAAGGAGAAGGAGAAGGAGAAGAAGAAGAAGAAGAAGAAGAAGAAGAAGAAGAAGAAGAAGAAGAAGAAGAAGAAGAGGAAGAGGAAGAGGAAGAGGAAGAGGAAGGAGGAAGGAGGAAAGGAAGAGGAAGAGGAAGAGGAGGGAGAAGAAAAGAAGAAGAAGAAGAAGAAGAAGAAGAAGAAGAAGAAGAAGAAGAAGAAGAAGAAGAGGAAGAGAAAGAAGAAGGGGAAGAAGAAGAAGGGGAAGAAGAAGAAGGGGAAGGGGAAGGGAAAGGAGAAGAGGAAGAGGAGGAAGAGGAAGGAGGAAGGAGGAAAGGAAGAGGAAGAGGAGGGAGAAGAAAAGAAGAAGAAGAAGAAGAAGAAGAAGAAGAAGAAGAAGAAGAAGAAGAAGAAGAAGAAGAAGAAGAAGAGGAAGAGGAAGAGGAAGAGGAAGGAGGAAGGAGGAAAGGAAGAGGAAGAGGAAGAGGAGGGAGAAGAAAAGAAGAAGAAGAAGAAGAAGAAGAAGAAGAAGAAGAAGAAGAAGAAGAAGAAGAAGAAGAGGAAGAGGAAGGAGGAAGGAGGAAAGGAAGAGGAAGAGGAAGAGGAGGGAGAAAAGAAGAAGAAGAAGAAGAAGAAGAAGAAGAAGAAGAAGAAGAAGAAGAAGAAGAAGAAGAAGAAGAAGAAGAAGAAGAAGAAATAATAGGAGGGGGAGGGGGAGGAGGAAGAGAAGGTGGAGGAGGAAGGGGAAGAGAAGGAGGTGAAGGAGGAGGAGGTGGAGGAGGAGGAGGAGGAAGAGGAGGAGGAGGAGGAGGAGGAGGAGGAGGAGGAGGAGGAGGAAAGACCCCAAATCATGGGTAATAATATTGTTACTGTATATGAGAGGGATCAAATAGAAAGTCAGTTCTTCAAGCCTACTACCTAAGTGATGTTTTATTTCTAACAAAGCAACAAAGAAAACCTTCCTTCTAGAAAATGGACTTAAGCTTACTTGTTTATTTCTGTTGAGTTATGATGTGAATTAATAACTCATCGTTGAAGGTGCAAAAGAAACACCCTTTTACTGCAGCAAAAATATAAACCAAGGCTCACTCAGTAATAATACCCTTTACTTTAGACACATCACATCATTGAACCAAACTTGCAGACCATTTACACAAATTGCAATGTTTTTCTTGCTTCTGAAAATGTCATTCCTGTCTATATTTAGCCTTTTCAAGAATATCACACACATCCACTCAAACTAAGCTATAATTTAGTGTATAAGTTTGAGTTGGGATTTGGGTATCTTTCAGGTGAACACATTTTTTATTTTCTGAAACTGATAGGTAAAAATGTTGAAAGAGTGACATTGATCAAGATATATCCATAAGCTTTGTTAAATGACAACATCTTTGTACAACTACTTAATAAAAATTAACCTAACCTAACCTAAACTAAACTAAATGAACTGTTCCCTTGAAGTAAGCAGTATACTTCTCTGAGACATGAGAATTTAAAAATTAAATTTCTTCACACTTTGCACAATACAGGTAGGAATCAACATTTTAATCTACACCAGTTGCAAGGAAGCTGAATTTGCTTGTTCTCTTGCAATCTTAGACCTCATTTAAACAATGATGACCTCTGGCCAATTTTGCTTTACACAGGACATCTCATCAGCGCTGCCTGCTTGCTTTTGATAAATTTGAAGAAAATGCTAGGCATATAGCTGGGAATGTGGATTTGCAACATCAAAAAAGCTTATCCACGGGAGTTTTTTTTTCATAAGGAGTTCAGTGATTCTCTATAAAACATAAAGCAAAAGTCATTCAAAAACATTGTCATGTTCAAATTTTAAAAGCACAACAATCTAGCCAAGGTTAAAATTTTTCTCCCAACTGTCTCATAATGTAAATGTTGTACCTTGAAAGACATGAATATGAGTAGCTCTCTACTCATCCTGTGTAGCTGAAGAAACTTTGTGAGCATGAAAAACAACTACTTGTGATAAGCTCCTGTCACTTGCTGGCTATGTAAGAGCTATCCATAAACATCAGTTTGCCCTTCCTCTAGCAGTACACACCATCCCTGGTTTGCGCAGTAGATACACAGCCTAATGATACAGAACAAATCATATATTTGCCTTGAGAGGCTAGAGAAGAATGCTTTTCCTTGAGTAAAGTCTATCTATGTGAGATATTGCTCCAGGGAGCTGTTTGATCTCTGAACCTTTCCAGTTTATTAAAAAGCAAAGTATGTTTTGTGATTTCTTGTTTCTGCATTCAGACAATGTCAGGAGAAGTCAGGAAAATAATACTGGTGATACTAAAAGTAATGGAAAATTCCTGCTTTCAATGATGAAAAAATCATGTTTCTTTCAGGGCTTTAGGTAGCTTTAGTTAAGCCTGTACTAAGATGTCTGCTGGTAAGGAGGCATAGTACAATTCATCATCAATTGTGTGCTTCAAAGACATCAACAGGCTATGAAAAGTGAGTCTGAGATTTTCTAGAGATGTCTTGTCTACAATCTGTGAAGACTAAACAACTGTAGTTAACTAAATCAAGAATGTAGACACATGTATTTAATTGAGAGAATATTTGTTTAGATACAATTATTAATACACATTTTAAATAATGGCCCTAATTACAAATGAATCCCTTCTCATTAAATTGGATTTTCAAGAAACTTTGCATAAAATTTCCTTCTTAAACAACGTACTTCATTTTAGACATTCTATTGTTCTTTATGGAATTAACCTCTTAAATTCTTCTGGATCCATATAGACTTCTGTTATAAACCAAAAAAGTTGTTCAACAGACATGATAGAGAGGGGAAAAATAAATTTAACATTTTAAAACTCATTCAATTTAGTGACATACTTTTAGGAGAGATTAACCTGTAGTAACCTGTGAATCTAAATTAAATTCCGGTTAAATACAAATAGTTTTCTTCACATACTAAGCCAGATGATTCTGATCCTGCAAGGTACAGTGTTACCTTGCTTGACAAACTGCATAATGATTTATAGATTTCCTCCACATTAAGCTTACCTCTTCTCTAACGTTATAAAGGCAGTGGAGTTGGGGACACTTGTGGCAATTCCCAGCTGTGTAATATGTTCCCACATGGTAGGTCAAAGACCAGCTGCCCTTTCATTCCCACATTCTTTGGAAATCTCAAGACAATGGCTGCATGCCACATTGATTTTACAATCTCTAACCTAATGTCTCTACAGGGGGCTCTAATTCCATATAACTAATGTGTATAAAGCCAAGAGATAAATGTTACTTATTATTGGAAATGTAGGTTCAAGGATCTATTGTGTAGCTTTGTACTTGTTGATGGAAGTCTGAAACTAGATTAAACAAATCAAAACTCATATCCTGATCAAGCGGTGATGATAAATAGCATGTCTTCAATAAGCTGAAATTTTCAACATTGAAGCATACTTACATTTGAGACAAAATGAGAGGTAACAATTGAATGCAAATTATGTTTTTTTAAACGGGTAAAATATTTATTCTGCAATGAAATTGAATCCAGTTTCATTGAAAGAAATATTTCAGTTCTTTAAAGAGACAATTTGTGTTTATGTGGATCTAATATGGAGATAAATTCTTTTTTTATATTGGTTGACTTTGGGCCATTTAAATAACTTTTTCTTGCTTAAGAAGACAGGAAGAGGGAAACAGCATAAAAATATATCAAGAAGAGATTTTGTTTACCTCTCTGTGTAAAACTAAAAGGACTATGATTTCATCTAAGTGAAGCCCTCCAGGAATGGACAGGACCAGACAAAAACATGATTAAGCTACCCATTCCCTTTAAATGCCATATTATTACCTTCAAACAATCTTATAAAGGTCCTTCTGATAGCCAGTAGGAAAAAAAGTCTGAAAGACAGGTGCCAGAATGTCAATGTATTCATTTGCAACTAGATGTAGTAGAGCAATCATATGGTCTTGAATATTTTATTGGCTTGATTAACACAGTCCCTCTGTAGTCAAGCTATTTGGGGAAGTAAATTATAATCAGAAAGAACGTATTTGAAAATAGAATCTGAGGAAAAAGAGTTAAATTAACTAAATACTCAATGGTATCATCCTAAGAAGGTTTCCCATACCCCTCCCACAGGGTAAGCTGCTTACAATGTGAATGGAAATCCCGCAAGTCCACCAGCTTTCATCAGCTCTGTCCATGTTCACTGGAGAAATAGCCTTGCCACATGGATTAAAACCACCTTGTGGTGAAAGGCTGAGGCTACAGTGTTTGAATAAGCACTGCTAAGAGTTATCTCCGTGGCTCTTTTTTATTTCTATGGAAAAACAATTGTCTTTTTGATAAATCCTTTTGAAAGGATGGGGGAGCAGGGGGCACCATACCTTTTTCCATCTTAACCAGTTATTGTTGCTTTTTACCTCTGCATGGGTAAACTCATGCTCATACATATTTCTCTTACTGAAAAAATAGGTAAATGATAGATCCGCTTTATAGATTAAAATATATAAATTGATATTTAGAAATTCTGACACTAAGGGCTGGGAGTTTGGCCTAGTGGTAGAGTGCTTGCCTAACATGCACAAAGAACCGGGTTCAATTCCTGGTACCACATACACAGAAAAAAAGCTGGAAGTGGTGCTGAGGCTCAAATGGTAGAGCTCTAACCTTGAGAACATCTAAAGACAGTGCTCAGGCCCTGAACTCAAGCCCAGGACTGACAAAAAAAAGGAGGGGCACTAACAAATTGGTGCTGTCTCTTACATACTGATATCTTTTTAGTAACGCTAAACAAATTTCCTTTTGATAGTGTGATGGTTTCATATTATGAATAATTCTAGTCATCTATAGTTTCCAATACTCTATTGCCTGGTTTACAGAATTTGAACTCTGGCCATATAAATCCTATGCTAACTGATATGTGGACTAACATGGGATCAAGGACAGAAAATTTAAAACTTGCTCCTGTGTGAAGCTCTGTATTACTTCAAGATAGACATGGCCTCTGTTTTGGATACTAGAATATCAATATGATTGCATCATTATGAAGATCAATGAAGACAAACTGCTCTATCTACCTTCATCACAAACATGTGCTCCTGGAATGTGTTCAAAACCATCTTCTGGGTAAGGTTGATTAATGCTGCATGGGTGAGAGGTAGGACAGAGCTCTGTGAATTACCTCAAGATGTTTGCTTTAAAAGGAATAATTCTGTCAGTTTCATAAAAGGAATAATTCTGTTGTCTATGTTCTCCTAGAAATCAATTTAGTTTTTAAAATGGTATTCTTAACAATGTTTTCTCAAGGCATTAATTGAACCCTTTGCTAATAACTGATTCCTTATCAGCACTTTAGAAGTTACCTGTTGGAAACCACAGCACTGGCTGGCCACAGAGCACTTTCTGGCACTACCATTAATAAAGTAGATAGATCTAGGCTATAGTCCTGACCGTGATTCAAATAAGGCATTTAAGCCTGAGTGATGGCCTCTGGCACGGAATGTGTCGTGTCCTCTCTAGCCTCTCTAGACTTCATACATGGAAGTCTTAATTCCCAGTACCTCAAAATGTAACCTTATTTGGACATAGGTCTTTTCAGAGATAATCAATTAAAATGAGTTCCTTAGGGCAAATGAGGCCCATCAAGGGGCCTCGAACATAGATAGGAAATACACCACAACTTTATTTTGTTACTAAAATGAAATAGCCATTCTCCCCATTCTTTTACTTGTTTGTACACACACGCACACACACGCGCGCGCACGCACACACACACACACACACACACACGTTGTAATCATACTTCTAGACTGTCTGATTCGGTCAGTATCCCACTTAAAGTGGCAATAGCAGTTAAGGTTGGCTTTGCCATGAAAAATACCTTAAGGTATTCAGCCTAAGGCAAATTAGCCCCTGGGACTCTTCTTGCTCATATTCTCCATTCTTCATTTTATTTATTTGGTGGCCCTCAGTCCTTTGTGCTTGAGAGATAGCTATTATACCACTTGAGACATGCTTTAGTTGGACACCCTCCCTCCCCTTAGGACTGGCTTTGAACTGCTATCTTCCTGCTATGATGACAAATATATAAGTGATCTGGGCTTGTTGGCTGAGATGATGAGATAGGGTCTTCTAACATTTTTTGGGTGGTCTCAAACTATGATCATTCCAATTTCTGCTTTCCAAGTATCTGGGTTCAACAAGAGTGGACCATTGCACTGTAGAATAATTGCGGTTATTCTTCTTGACTTTGGGATATTAAGACCAAAGGCATGAAATTAAAGGTATAGGTCACCAGGCCTTCTTAAAGAATACTGAAGTGGAGAGGAGAAAGTGCAAAGAAAGATAGAGGAAATGTTAAAGACTCCTTTACTTATATGGTTTCTGTGCAAATATTTCTTTTTATGATCTTTTAAAATTTTATTATAAAAGCAATGTACAGAGGGGTTACAGTTACATCAGTCAGATAATGAGTACATTTCTTTTTGAACTGTCATCCTCTCCTGTGCTTTCCCTTCCCCTCCCCAAATCAGATAAACTTATATACATGAGAGAGTGTACAGAAATAAAAACAAACATTGAAAGAAGGGGGGAAAAAGGAAAAAAGAAAAAAAAGAAAAGTAAAAGAACCATGAAGAGCACAATAAAAAACATCTTCCATTTCTTTGAATTTATTTCAATAAACATCATTTTATATGATCGTATGCGCATAGTTATTGAATACTTGCACACCTCTCCTGAGAATAATGAAAATATTTCTTGATTGGCAATTTAGTTCAAATAAAGTCAAATAAAATGAATTTGAACACTTATGTATTCACATTTTTTATTTTGTGGAGTATTATCAAGCTTTCCCAAATATATCGTATTTCATAAAGTATTGAAATATTGCTTAAAGAATTACTTCTTGAAATCTCTCTCTCCCTCTCTCTCCCTCTCTCTGTCTCTCTCTCTCTCTTTCTCTCCCTGTCTCTGTCTGTCTGTCTGTCTGTCTGCCTCTCTCTCTCTCTCTCTCTCTCTCTCTCTCTCTCTCTCTCTCTCTCTCTCTCTCTCTCTCTCTCTCTCTGTGTATGTATGAGGGAGATTCTTATGAAGAGCAAACCCACAGACTCACACATGCTAAGAAAGCACTTTAAATTTACAACACACTTCAACCTTTTTCTAATTTGAATATTGTAGGTTTTATGCCAGGCATGGTAATACCTACTTACAATCCCTGCACTGCATTTGTAGAAGCAAGATGGACAGTGTTAGGCTAATCTGGCCATAATGAGACCTTGCTCAAAAAAAAAAAAAGTGCAGGATTTTACACATGTGGAATATAGTTTGAGGTAGGCTTTCTGTGTGCCCAGCCAAAAATAGCTTGGCTTAGTGTTGGCATCCACACTGTCCAAACCTTGGTTATGTCATTTATCACAAGAGGAAAACATTCCTTTCTTCCGGGATGGTAGACATTTGAGACTCAAGGACTGCAGAAGTCTTTGCTTCATCTGCCACTTTTGAATACCACTTCATCCTTCCTAATGACCTTTGTCCCCTTTATCAGCCAAGACATTCTAAAGTGAATTCTGTATGTCCTATACCAAGTATGCTTACCTTTCCCCAAACCTCATTAACAGCTAGACATTCTTCTATGATCTAATAACCAGTGTCGATTGGTACTTTACTGCATTTGGTGATCTAATTAAAACAATTATGATGATATTAAATAGAAAATATCAGTATGGGTTGGAGAACTTAGGTAACACATCAAAGGATAGGGCTAGAGAAGACAAATAGAATGGAGGCTGTGAAAAGCAGACAAACAGGACTGATATGTTTGAAAATCATGCCAGCCCCATGTATATTATTCTTTTCTGCTCAAGTGAAAATGGAATCATGGGAAAGGGAGAAGTTATAGTCACACAATTATTTCTAAACTCTAGCTATTAATTGGTGGCTTTAAAAAATTAGGAAAGGTTTTAATAGTACCCGTCCAAACTCTATGAAATGGAACCATTTTAGTGCTTTTCAATCCTTTTATAGAGCTTTAATGTTTTTCCCCTGAACTAAGTGTGGAAGATTAAGGTAACATAACTTGGCTCCTGAGTCAGCCTTGGCATACCTCATGCTGCCCAGATGTATATGATTACAATTTCTATTATGTGAGCCATTGGGACATATGGAGTTTTCATCAGAAAGTGATGAAAGAAAACATCTTTAGGAAAGCTGAAAATATTGCTTAACTTAGGAAACCAGCTTCTTGGACTGGAAAGTTTTTCTGCTTGGCTACACAACAGACTGAATGGAGTACGTGTGTGGAGAGTGTTGAGGGATGGGGTAGGAGGTTAGCAAGCATCCTAACAATTACAGCAGAAGTATGAAACTCACAAGACTGAATCAAATTATACTTCTCTTGCACTGTACTAAAGAAATGAGTGAGGGAGAGCAGAAACACATGTACAAATATTGATAATTGTTCTTCCTGTAAAATTGGTATGTGATAAAGGTAACTGCAAAAAGTTAAACTGCTTATTATTTCTCTAGTACCCTTAAAATTAGCCCTTCACTAACTGGAAATGAGGCTTCATATTTTGCCTTTGTCTCTTTGTCCATGTTATGACTTTAACAAAATTGAAGTTTAAATTCCTGCCTCTTTGTAATGAATTAGGAACCTCAAATGACAGCAACCACAGACCCACAGTGAAGTTTGAGCCTAGCTCAAGACAGAAGCATTGTTTTATATGAAGAATCACTATAAATGCATAAAACATTTGCTTACCTTTGTGAGAACTAAGTGCATGCCGGATTAAACATCCATATTGGGCATTGTGGTCTTAAATACATCTAATCCCAACACTGAGGAGATAAAACCTGAAGGACTGTAAACCAGAACAATATAACAACCATGTCTCAGAACAACAACAAAGCAGAGAGGGAGAGAGAGGGAGAGAGATAGAAAGAGAGAGAGAGAGAGACAGACAGACAGACAGACAGAGATAGAGACACAGAGAGACAAAGAGACAGAGACAGAGAGAGAGACACAGACAGACACAGAGACACAGACAGAGAGACACAGACAGAGACAGAATAAAAAACAAACAGGTAAACTCAAATCAAGTAAAAATGTATATTGATACTCTGAAGAACAAAGAAAAGCAGAAAATTTTATTAATCAAAACATCTAAATAATTAAGATATCTAAGACCATTGTGAAGAATGTTTAAACTATACATTCTTTTTACTTTCTGGTTTATTTACTTACTTGTGTCTGTGCTAGCCAGACATGGATTTTTCTGAAAAGTAAATTGCAACTAAAAGTTATATCAATACCGTATCCATTTAAACAAAATTGTCTGTGACCAGAGAGAGGATGATCTCATTTTCTAGGAAATGGCCTTTGAGAATACATTTTCAAGGACTAACACTAGAGCTGTTCTTCAAGGTAGAGTTAGTTTCAAGACATTAAGTAGGAAATCTGTCTTTATCTGAAAGCATTCAGGAAATCTAGAATTTTCCTTAAAAAACCAAGTGTTGTTCTATGAAGAATAAAGTTAGTAAGTATAAGAAGGATGTGCTGAGAAGCTATATTTTCTTGCTTTATCATGATGATTTTATGTTAGATAAAAACTAGCCACTTATCATTTTCATTTATTCAGTACAGTTTTCAAATTATTAATTTGGTTTCCCAGGACTAAATACAGAGTTTGGGGCCTTTCAGATGGGAATGTTTGTATAGTCCTGTCTATTCTATGGTTCCTAAAATGATAAAGTGATTAGAAGTTCACCCAGTACAAATATTAGAATGAGCACCACAGGAAGTACTTATTTTTGATTGATGTGTCCCCACTAATAATTTCCATGCATTTCTTAAGATATTTTGTCTGAAATAGAAAACATTATGCTAGAAAATCCATGTTTGCCTAAAAATATATAAATAACATACCAAGAACAGAAAACCTATTAAATGCATCTTTAGTAGATAATAAACAATAAGTACAAGGTAACAATAATATTAAAGAAAGAATTTTTGAAATAATGATGATTAGAAACACAAGCATTAGAATGAAACTATAATGCACGCAATGTAAATAGCCTGCATTCTCTCTGCATCTGTCTCTATTTAACATTAAAGACAGCTCTCTGTACCATCACGTTATGCTTTATATTTTGACGCTAAATTTTGAAGCTAATTTTTTCTCAGTAGCCTGCAAGTTGATAATCATATGTGCCTCTGTATTGGTGACTAGGCATAGAGAGGGTACATCTTTATTTTTCTAATTGCAATTTGGTAACTACTAGTTAATAGTTATGGCTCACTTTTTCCATTTGAATGCCCTTTTATATTAGTGATAAAATTTTCTGTATTATTGCTTTTGAATAAGTAAAGTTGAGGCACAGAGTGTGAAACAGTGCAAAGTAGAAATGTTTAGAAGGATCTACTCTTTATCTAAAATGTGATTTTCTTTAAGGGTGATAGTCAAAATTTTGATAGAACATTAAAGGAATAAATTACAAAGTACAATGATTTTTTTCAGCAAAGAGTCAACTGGAAATTTGGTATTTTTCTGGTAAATTTGACATATAGAGCCAGAATACTTGCAAATCTCACCCCTTAAAATGTGGAACCAATATCTAGCTTTAAAACGCATTTGCAATTGTTCCTTTTATCTTACGTTCCTCACTGGATAAAATTTTTCTAGAGACAATTTCAGAGTAACAGTTTTCAGAATATAAATATTTATAGAACAGGCACTTGAGATTTTATATTTCCTAAGGAACATTCTGTATGTTATATGAAAGGCAAAGTTTGCTGTGTGAGATAAACCCATATACAAATATCATCCCCAAAACAAACAAGTCATTAATAAAGATAGAAGTTGTTTTTAAATGTTAACTGTATCTAACTACCAGTAATGCTTGTGGGATGTGGGCCTGGAAGGCATCTTTTGTTTTTTGTTGATATTTTTGTCATCTGCTCTCTATCCCTCCTTTGTGAGACAATGCACACAATTCAATTCCTAATATCTGATGGTCCTTGCTGTTCGTCTCCTTGACTTGGTAACTCCTTTTCTCTGTCTTTGCATCATGATAGCAAAGACTTGTCTTATTTGTTTCACCCAGATAGTTCTTAATGCCATCCCTCCTGTTATCGCCTCTAATATGAATATACGCACTCATCTATGTAGCATAGAAGATAGTAACCTTTCACCTAAGAAGGGCCACAAGATTGATTATGTAGCCTCTGTAGGTGATATTGACATAGTTAAAATTACTAAATTGTGATTTTTCACCAAAGCATCAATAGAAAATACATATATGTTTATGTATCCCCATTGCAGTAGAAAATTTATCTTATGGGGTTGGATTGTGTTCTTCAGTGTTCATATGTTGTGCTCTCAACTACCAATTCTTCAGAATGTGATTGTGTTCAGAATCTGAATCTTAAAGAGATACCCAAATTACAAAGATCTTATTAAAGTGAGCCCTAATCCAGTATGACAGGTGTGCCTACAAACAGGGAAATCAGGACATAGTTAAGTAGAGAGGAGCACCCTGAGAATGCACAGAGAATGACAACCACCTTCTTTCCAGTTGAGAATAGAAGTCTGAGAAGAAAACTTCTCCTCCAATACTGCAAAAGTGTCTGCCTTCAAACTGTGAGAAAGCAAATTTCTGCTCTTTAAACCACCCACTAAGAGGCACTCTGTTATGGCAGCCATGAAAAATCAATGTATTATATGATTCTTTTGATGTTTTTCCACCATTCTAACAGGGTACCACTATTCTTGGCTCACAGGCTAACAAAGCATACACTGGGGCATATTATTAGGCCTATTGGTTTTTCTTTTTGTATCTTTATTCCTGTGGTCCTTCCAAGATTTAATTCATAAAGCAACTATTCAGCATTTTAATCTCTCAGAATACTTATATTCAAATTATTTCAAGTATTTATCAAAGTGTTAATTTATTTTTTTGCTCAGTTTAGAACGCCCATCTACTTAACCAATTCTTGATGATTACTTGAAGAGTACTGCAGCTACTGTGACTATACACACACACACACACACACACACACACACACATGCATATACATATATGAGTATATATATACATATGTGTATATGTATATTCATTACACACAAGTCTTAACTATTTGAGATTATTGCTTTTGTAGAGTATCTTGAAGATAATACTTCTTATGCGTGATACCTAAATACAAAATACTGCACATAATTTTAAGACTTCATCAATTCCAACTTATGATATGTCATATACCTTTGTGTATAATTCATATGTCACATTCCTTTGTGTATAGGATAGAAAATGGACAGCATCACCCCAATTAGCATAGCACCTAACTGTTCGATTAATCTTCATGGAACCAAACAGAACCAACTTTAAGCCTTAATAGATTACATTTTCTGTATTTGTATTCCATGCAATACTCAGCACTGTGTCTAGGCTGTAATGGTAACTTAATAAATATTTGTTGAATTGAATTGAATTCTGCTTTCTTTGTATCTCAGAGAAACACCAATTACACCCATATAGGTAGATGGGGCTAAATAAATATTTAGAATGACTCTTTCAACACTTCATCTTATAATTTTAACATTCTACAGGATTGAAGTCACTAAATTAAGTTTATTAGTGTTAATAGATACACTTAATCTTTTTTCATGAAGTGTTTAATTTTTAAAGTATTTGGCTTATAAAGAAACAAAGTAGAACTCAATTCTCTTTTAATAAATGTCACTATATTCTATTTTGGGAATAATGTGAATAAGGACCGAGTTTGAGAATTCTAAAATAAAGCATGTCTACCAATAAAAGGAAGGTATGAGGCCCCTTTTTCTTCCACAATCACCCCAAATGTCTCACTACTTAAAACAGATTCCCTTCTGCTGGGGTAGCAATCTTGTTCTTAGCAGCTTTTGGAATAATGAACAATCCTCCTCATAATGACAGAAGTTGGAGCCTTAAAAATAAAATAAATAATTAAAAAGGAGAAGGGAAAGCTGACTGATTGGAACGACACCAAATTTTTATTTTCAATGGCATTTGTAGCTGCTAGAAGTGACACAATTTGTGTCAGTCTAGGAACTCGAGGTAACCAAATACAGATTATAATTGACCAAATTAAAGTCAGAAGAATTATAATTAGTTCATTAAACAAATGATGTGGAGAAGTTTCAAACTTAGCAGTAAGGTAGAAGACAACAAGCCATTTATGGAAGAGAAAACAAGATGAATAGCAATAAAATGAAATTAAAAACCTAACTTTCTCATCAAGGAAAGCAAAGACAAGACAGTGGAACACAGCATTTAAAAAGGAAGATTCAATTAGTAAGGAAAAGGAAAGAAATCCAAGTGGGACTGTCTGGGAGGGAAACTAACATGGTGAGAGTTTCAATCACAGTCTATAAATAGCTCTTTATTTTATAAATCTTTCATGTGATGGGTAGACTATGTGGGAGGCTCCTCCTGTCCTTATAGAGTCCCATGGCACATACATTTTAAGGTAATCTGGGATATTGAGCACGAAGTATTATGATTGGAAAAGGACTTGGGTGTTTCTCTTTCAAAATCCAGGAAAATTGATGAGACGAGCAAGATTGTACAAATTGTCAAGAGGACCAAGAGAAAGGCTCAGTCTTTGTACAGTATACAGTAATTCATAAAAATACTATGTTCTTGTCTAACTAACCAGTGTGATGGACAGTTTTAATTAATATCCTGTAATAAGCTTTTATCCAAACAACACAAACAATCACTGTGCTTGTCAGATGCTCTGAGCAGTTTCCCTTTACTAACCCCTTCTTCATGATCTGCAGTTCTTAAGATGCTGCTGGTGGCGAAAGATGTTTAGGAGGTTTGGGCAGGATTGTGTGTGGGGGGGGAGATGATTGTTAATTTATTGTTTGGTTGCTCTATTTTGTTGTATTATAAAGAAACATTTGAATCAAAGAAGCATCATTTGACATTGTTACTGTATCCTCAAGCATAATTCTGGCTTCTAATTTCTTTTTGAAAGGAAAAACTTGTCTGAGTTCAGAATGTTGGCCATTCTACTTGAGGTAAGGTGGCATCTTAGGGTTGTTTTTATTTGCATTTTCTTTATGACCATGGATGATGAGCATTTTCTCCAATGCTTTTCTGCCATTTTAACCACTTCTTTTGATAAGTCTCTCCTCAGTTCATTTGCCCATTTAGTGATGGTTTGATGGGTTTGGGGCTACATAGACATAAAAATTTATGGCTCTATAAGCATAATGTTTTATTACATAGATTAATGTGTATCTATGGCATACAAACCCTCAGCCTAATTTTAATTATATTCTAAAATCGAAGTGGCAGTGATTGTATATAGAGATTCCTTTCTTGAATACTTGTTTGTTAAATACATCATTTGAAATATGATGTAAAAATCAATGTCAAATCCTCTAAAGAAAAAAGAAAAAAACTTTTATGACAGTCATCATTTCTCTAGAGTATCCTTTTCTTTGACCATTATAATTCTTTTTATTATTGTGGGGTTTAGAGAGAACTTACAGTTACATTTGTCAGATAGTAGGTGCATTTCTTCTCTCACATTAGCACCTCTTCCCATGGTGTTTGTCCCCATTTCCCTCTCTCCACTCCCTCCCAATCATTTTGTTTTCCCCCTTCCCTTTCCTATTTCAAATACACACACACACACACACACACACACACACACACACACACACACACACACACAATATACCAGGTAACAAAGTCAGATACAGTCGCAATATGAGATTAACCTAAGGGCAAAAAAAGAGAAGAGAAATAACATAATCTATTAAAAGCAACAATCACACAAGATATGTTTCCATATCCTAGAGACCCTTTCAATTAGTCTCATCCTATATGACCTTATGTACCTAGATTTTGAGCTATTATAATCCTCTGCTAGGAGAGTCCTAGATATGTACTAATTATGACAAATGAGGGAAACCATTGAGCCTATGTGCCTTTGAATCTGGCTTACTTCACTTAATATGAAATTTTTCCACAAAGAAAAACCAGTTATGTGTAAAGAGAAATGAAAATACATCTTGAGACACTGAAGTGAGTTGCACATGATTTAGTGTTTGGCCCTCTTCCTTCCTGACAGAGAGAAAGAACCGCATCTATCACATGTAACCAGGGGCAGTCACTTTACTCACTTACCTATGATATGAAAAGCCTTGAATAGACTTCTGTCCTGTCAGATAAGTTTCAAAATATGTAAAAATTCACTGATATTAAATGATGCAGTTTGAAAAAAATTGTGAGTCAAAGAAAACAACTAATAATAAATGCTTAAAAAGTATTCTGGAACAATGGAAGGGATGATACTAATAAAGATGCATTTATAAACTAATTTGCTGAATTGAAACTTCTTTGTACAGCTATATAAATAAATATAAATAAATAAAAGAATTTGGAACTAAAACAATCTATACCTTGTTTGAGGAAGATAAACATTCACATCTTCCTTGAGACATTTTTCCCAAAAAGCACTGTTACCTCACCCCTTATAGCCAAAACATTATGCAGAACTCTGCATTAGCATTTTCATTTTTCTGTTATGTATTAAAAATTATAATTAAATCTTTTCATCAGTCCTGTTTTCACTGTGACTTCTTCTGTGGTCTCACAGAGCTTTCTGAAATGCCTATGGAAATAGTTATGTAATATAATAAACTAAATTGGTGCTAAGAAAAATATTGTGTTTGTCTCAACAATGCTTCCATATTCTTTAGACTCAAATATATCTATTCTTGGAATCCCATTGTAGACCCAAGATCTTTATTTTCATTCTCAAAATTTATGTGGACCACAAAAATAATTGTTCTCTACATTTCCATCTCTGGTGCCTTAGTCATGTTTATATGCTCTCTATGGGAAATCTAATTCTTCCTATAACAATTTTTCCTCCTTTTATTAAACAGCTCCTAAAGGTGAAAGGCCAGCCCCAAACACTCTCTCTCTGTTTCTGTCTGTCTCAGTCTCTCTGTCTCTGTCTCTGTCTCTGTCTCTCTCTCTGTCTCTCTCTCTCTGTCTCTCTCTGTCTCTCTCTGTCTCTCTCTGTCTCTCTCTCTCTGTCTCTCTCTCTCTGTCTCTCTCTCTGTCTCTCTCTCTCTCTCTCTCTCTCTCTCTCTCTCTCTCTCTCTCTCTCTCTCTCTCTCTCTCTCTCTCTCTCTCTCTCTCTCTCTCTTGGTTACCAAATGGTAACCAAATTCAGCTCTTCTGAAATACTCCAAATTTAATTTTTCAATTATGAACTTGAAAAGAACTTATATAATATCTTAATATACCTCTTTTTTTAGTGATGTCTTCCTATCCCTACTCCCATGGTGACATCCAATGATTCACTGAGTCCTTCCAGTTTTCTTCTTGAATGTCTCTCCATGCTTTCCCATTCTACCTGTTCCCCTGCTGTTTCCTTATGGAGCTCACCATCTTTATTTTAGGATGTTATAAGTTTATTCTAAATGGTATCTGTTATTCCAGTCATTCTGTATATACTTCCATACTTTCATTCTAAAGTGTAAATTTGATCTTCCTTTTAACTAAATTTTCTGTTATAACTTCACGAATTTGTTTTAGATTGGGACCTTGTCTATCTGTACAATTTTACCTCTGTATACTCATTGCTTTACTTTAATAAATATATTTGTATATGAACTACTTGTGTGTTGAAATGGTTTTTTTATTTAGTTAGCAATGTATACAAGAGCCTTGTCACTTTCAGCACTCATATTTGTTTTGCATGAAACCTCATATTTTGCACACTGTGTGAGTACTTCCTTATGATATACTCTAAGCAGCAGGCCCATAGAATAGAGGTAAATAATTAAACAGTACCTTCATATGCAGAAGATTGCATCAGAGAATACTATCCTTCAGTTCTGTACACACAAAAAAAAACCTGGAGAGGGAGATTGAGTATGAAAAGTATGCCTTCTCTTTTCTCTGAAGAACATTACCTTATACTGGACCATGAGAATGTTTACCTTTAGCTCTGGGAGAAGACATGGCTATTTTTCTAAGCCTAGACGGAAGACTATGCTGTGTTTCAGATAAAGAAATGGCTTTTGTCTTGCAAAGCTGTTCTCCCTTGCAATATAGACTGCAGTGAAGATGAGTCAGTGTCTTACATTTCAAGGCACGTTGATACATATGACCCTTCATACTTGTCTCCCCAAATTCTACTTTCTAAGCTGTCTTGGGTTCTACTAAGTTATCCCATGAAGACATAACTTCATCAGCTATTATTGATCTGGTCAGCAGAGGCTAAGAATAAAATCCTTTGAGTTTGTCTTACACAGAATGTAATTAAGGAGAAGATCTTCACCAACTATACAGCAGACAAAGGCCTCATATCTAAAATATATCAACAGCTCAAAAAATTGAATCACTTCAAAACTAATCTCCAAAGTAACAACCATCCCATTAAAAAATGGGCCAAAGAGAGTCTTCCCTGAAGAAGAAACAAAAATGGCCTATAGACACATGAAGAAATGCTCAACATCTCTGGTCATAAAAGAAATGCAAATCAAAACAACTCTAAGATTCCACCTCACTCCAGTTAGAATGGCCAGGATCAGGAAAACGAATAACAACAGATGCTGGAGGGGATGTGGCCAGGAGGGATCACTACTACACTGTTGGTGGGAGTGCAAACTCCTTCAACCACTATGGAAAGAAGTATGGCAGTGCCTCAAAAGGCTAAACATAGACCTCCCCTATGACCCAGCAATTCCACTACTTGGCATTTACCCAACCATCCAGAAACTAGGGCATTCTAAATCCACTAGCACAACAATGTTCATTGCAGCATTATTCACCATAGCAAAGATATGGAACAAACCTAGATGTCCCTCAGTTGATGAGTGGATCAAAAAGATGTGGTATTTGTCCACAATGGAATTCTATGCTGCTGTCAGAAAAAACATTGCCCCATTTGTTAGGAAATGGAAAGACTTAGAAAAAATCATATTAAGTTAAGTAAGCCAGACTCAAAGGAACTTAGGCTCAATGGTTTCCTTCATTTGTCATAATCAGTAGAAACCTTGGGCTCTATAGCAGAGATTTGCAACAGAGCAAAACCTTGATACATAAGGCCATATAATATGAAGCTAGTTGAAAGGACCTCCAGGATATTGAAACAAAAGCCATATAATGAATGATTGTTGTCCTTAATGTACTATGTTATCTCTCATCTCTTTTGCTGTCCCTTGGTTATATCATATTGTTACAGTATCTCATTTTGTTATCTGATATATTGGATATATTTGTATTTGGTTTTTGAAATTGGATAGGGAAGGGGGGAAAACCAAGATGGGGGGTTGGGGGAGAGGGTAATGAGGACCAAGACCTGTGAAAGGGTATCAATGTATGTGAATTAATGCACCTTCTATCTGGCAAATATCATGTAACCCTTTTATTAATTACAATAAAAATTATTTTTAAAAAGGGAGATTTCAACTGGTTTCAAACAGTAGGATGAAGCTACCATGCTGTGCTGACCTCAACTATCTTCAAACGTTATGCCCAAACACCAGACTAAATCACATAGGCCACTGTAGTCTATGTTTAAAAGTCATGTAGCTTTCCTTATAAATTTACTATTATACCTCTCTTGAGGCATTGGTTCAAGTACTATAGTGCATGGGTAAACCATAAGACAAACTGTACAATTTATATCAATCTGGCCCAATGACATCATTAATCATTTCTGTCGACATTATGGATACATTTAATTCTATATATTTCATATGTAGATGATTTCCGTAATTGAAATAACTGCCTCAATGATACATTAAGTGGCTAAGCAATTTTATCCAGGAAATCTTTGCCCAAGTAACTGAAGGTGGTCCCATTTTGAGAAATCTCCACGGTTTTGTTGGCAAAATTATCAAGTATCCGTAGTTCCTGATACCAATAGACACTGACTAGTCTTTATTTTATGACTGCCCATCAGTTAAAGTCACTGTGTTTAGAGAATGGGTAAGATAATAACTTCAGCACAAGATATAGTCTTAAGCGTTCATATTGTCTGTTGAAATATGTTATCATGGAAATGATTGTAACCTACCATTGGCAACTACGTCAACTGGGACACAGTTTTACAAAGATCAGATGTAAATTATATCCTCCCATTAGCTAATATCTATTAGAATTCTGAGTTCTGTTTGCATTTTAACGGAATCCAAGCCAAAGAACAGACATTCATCTGACCCATGGAATAGTTTTACATTTGAAGATGATAAAAACACATAGACATTGACACCTTTCTTGTGGGACATAGAGGAATCATAATCTGGTTTTATTTCCTTCCTTCCTCCCTCCCTCCCTCCCTCTCTCCTTCCTTCCCTACCTCCTTCATATCTTCCTTCCCTTCTTCCCTTCTTATATTTTTTTCCTTCCTTTCTTTCTTTTCTTCCTTCCTTCATCTTTCCTTCCTATTCTTATCCCTTCCCTCTCTCCCTCCCTCTTCCTTCCTTCTTCCTTTCTATTTTTCCTCCCTCCCTCCTCCTCTCTGTTTTCTTCTTTTCTTTCTTTAATACTACTTAAATTTAAACTCATTCTTGCTAGTTGCAAGAATAGTTGGACCATGCCTTCAGTCCTTACTTTTTTTGCTAGTATATATGTAATATGTATATTGTGTATGGTATATAATACTATATATTATATGTATTACTATATATTATATACTATATTACTATATAGTATATATAATAAACTATATATTATATTATGTTATATATATTAGCCGTGGTTTCATATTTTTACTTGAGGCCAAGTTTGGATTGTGAATTTTGGTTTTACCTGTGTCTCTGAAGGCTGAGATTACAGGCATCAAAAAATTATGTCTGGTTTATTTATTGCAATAGTCTCACTAGGTATTTTCCTGGACTGGCTTTATCCTATGATATTTTTAATTTTCATCTTCTAAGAATCTAGGATTACTGCTGTGAACCATCATGCCCAGACTGATTTGCTCTTTCTGATACATCTACCAGTAATGATTTGAAAAAAAATAGTAAATATTTTGTTGATAGGCTATACCATCCTAGCAGTTAGCTATATTTATAGTGTTTACACAGGTTGAGAGAACCATAACAGAGCATTTTCTTTCTTGAAAAAAGTAGAAAAAGTTCAAAAACATCTAGAAAATATAAATAGTACTGTGCTACATAAGTGTTTACACTCTCTACCCATTTTTTTACTTTCTCTTTTTTAGACCATTTGCTTATGGAAAATGTTGCTGACCAGACAAATTAGGCCATGAAAGTTTTAAAACTGTCTTAAGCAAAGATGTAGATTTTATTTTGTTAAGTGTTCTACTCAGTAACCTGGGAAACTATAGCCTATTCACAAGCACAATATAGTTAAGGTTATAAGTAAGCGCAGAATTATATTGTACGGGATGTAGTATTTGTTATTTTTCGTAATCTGACAACTGACAGCTTATTTATGGAGATCAATGAGTTAGGAATCTGCCTCTTATTCTGTGCATTGAGGTTGATTTTATAGAGGTGATAGGATTTCAGTCTATGATGCTTACCTCAAGTTTCAGTGAAATTTTTTTTATAAAATATTTATACAAAGAGAAGATGGAATATCAGGGTTCGTGTGAAAGATCAAAGCAAATGTTAGAATGTCTATAGAGGAAAGTGAAAGGTGATTAGAATCTATTCATTTCATTGAAGTGCATTTTAGATGTGGTCTGTCTTCTGATGGAAAGTATGTGGAGTCTAAAATATACTGATTCCAATAAATACATAGTTATTTTAATATTTTTTGTAGAATGAAGAACTGAGGACAGGTTTTTTATTAACCCCAAAGTATATTATATTGCAATTTAAAGAGCAAAAAATATTCTTGTTAGGTATAAATTGCTTCCTTTGAACAATCTACCCACAATCAGGCTGCCCATTTATGAAGTACACAGATCTTTGTGGAAAATCTTATTTTTAATTTTGGTAGATCCAGTGAAATTTGGTGAATTTCCCAGCTCTCTGAGTTGAATATAAATCTATTCCAAGTCCAGTCTTCTCTTTCCTCCATACATAACACCGGCTCATCTCAAGCTGAGTCTCATGGAGAAAACTATTCAAATTCATATCTGGACTACATAGGTGACACCATCTGTCTACTCTTTTGAGGCTCTTTTGCTCTCTC
Source organism: Megascapheus bottae (assembly GCF_031878675.1). Classification (NCBI taxonomy): domain Eukaryota; kingdom Metazoa; phylum Chordata; class Mammalia; order Rodentia; family Geomyidae; genus Megascapheus; species Megascapheus bottae. Next base: position 57,491,803 of record NC_143513.1, on the reverse strand, counting down.
TTAATCTCTCTTTGCCAGGAGTCTTCAGGCAAGAGAGCAGTAGTCAAGAAAAGCTGAGTACTAGAGAATTATCTCCATGTTTGTGCATGCTTTCTCACCTAGCTTTCTGTAGAGCTCTAATAGCAAGAAAAGGTGGTCTTGGCTTGTTAATAATTAATAGCACCCAGTGCAAATGAAGCACTTCTGTCATAGGGCTTCATCAGCAAGGTCATGGTACAATAAGGGTTGTGGGTTCTGTAAGCAGGAGTGATATTTGCATATGTCAGAACAGATCGTGCATGCTAACAGCACAAACACTCCACATCTGCTTCTGTTTACTCCCAATCTAACACCCCAAAGTACAGAAGTCCCGTGTTAATTGCTCAGTTACATACTGACTGCTGATGTGTCCTCCACAGAGCACTGCATAAGTGCCCTGTTGCAAATAAACTGCTAATGACTTTGCTTATCCTAGCCACTCTTTTAAAGAAGTTACAACATACACACAGATTAATGATTCTTCTATTTAGCAGTGAATCTTGTGACTAGGCTTGCATAGAAGCAGTATCAATTAAGTAGTAATTATCTGTAAAGTGGAAAAAAAGAGGGGAAATATAAATAAGTAATGAATGTGATGCCAAAATCTCCACTGACATTGAACTCTAAAGCAAGGGCACTGACTAGTGAAGGCTGCTTTTTTTTCTTTTTTTCTCCTTATACCTGAAACCCATAAAGCATCTAGGAAAACCAGAACATGGTGGGTTATTAAAGTTCCTACATTATTTTATTTTAAAATCTGATTTTCCAAGATGAGAACCATTTTGAGAGGTAAAATACAGTTTAATATTTATAAGGGGGGAGGGCTGTCCATCTATATCTAAATACCCTTAACAAGCAGATGCAGAAACAAAACTCTGCCTGTCTCTTTCATGATAGAACCTGACTTAAAACTTCAAATTTTATGTCTTGGTAACACTGAGTATTAATATATTTCTTGAGTTTTGTCTAGTAAAACCCTTAATCAGTACCTTCTAATGTTTGTGTGTGTGTGTGTGTGTGTGTGTGTGTGTGTGTGTGTGTGTGCCTGAACTCTTGCTATAAAAGAAAAGACCTGGTGGGTTTGAGAATATTCAAGTTTAAGAAACTTTAAGCTCCATTGTTATTTATTAATCTTTGTTTGGCACATCCAGATAGATTTTTTTTCTCGCTCATTTTTTCATACTTAGGACTTAAACTCAGGACCTGGGTGCTGTCCCTGAGCATTTTTATGCTCAAAGCTAACCCACTGTGACCTGACTCACAGCTCCACCCCAGCATTTTGCTGTTTTTTTGGAGATCAGAATCTCACAAATTTTCCTCTCCAGGCTGGCTTTGAACCATAGTCAGTGTCCATACTCCAAGGTAAAGCCTCAGAATGAGGAAAAAATGTACACTTAATAAAACACTGTACATAATATTGCACTCCAAGGTGCAGTTATTGGCTGCCTATCTCCTCAAGGAAGGAGGTGTACCCTAAGGCTTTCTACAGGTGTTATCAGAACAGCCTGACCACTTTTGCATCTATCAAAGCATTGATGCCATGGATGCATTACCATCAAGCTTTTCCAAGTTAATGATCAAATGGAGAGCCAGAGCCAGGTATTTTCTGTCTGGTGTAAGACTGCTGATGGGGAGGTTTCATTCAAACATTCCATAATACCTTGGCTAAGACATCCCAGAGATGCTCTGCAATCTGGACCTTGACCTGGCTAATCTCTCCTTTTTCAGGTGTTAGATCTGCTTGGCATTCCAGAAAGCTTTTCCTGACCCTTCCTTCTACAGAACCTTTATGTTTCACAGATGTTCCCTCAGTAGTTTCTCTATGTTCAATCTTTTTTGTTGTATTCTTTTATTGCAAAGGAAAAGTCTTAAAACAACTAAAATACTTATTCCCATATCTGAAATCCTTTGAACCAAATATGTTTCTAATTCAAAATATAGTGTCTCTGTTGTATATCACAAATTAACTACATTTGGTCTGTCACTTAATGGTAAAGGAGTGAAACCCAGACATGGACACAAATAATATTCACAAAAGATACGCGAGTCTTTGTTACAAATCTCATAAAGATAGGGCATTTATTTTGTCAAGAAATGTTTCTATTAGACTGGTAATTTCCTATAAATTAGTTACTAAAAAGTACTCTTTTTTCCACATAGGAATTTATTGATTTCATAATTATGAATTAAAATAGCAGCCCATTAACCTTTTGTACTATTGTTAGTAGCCTATCTTAGCCTCAGGTTTATAATATGCCCATTCCTCCACTGTTAGTTTATTAGTTGCTAATCTAGTGATTCTAGCAGTAATGATCTCCTGGTCAGCAGGTGGATTAGGGATTGGCCCAAGTCTGCATTTCCAAAACCTTCACCAATGATTTCAGTTCATAAAATCTTAGGAATTAAACTGTGAAAATACTGTTAGATTTTTCAGTTCACTATTCCCAATAACAAATCACTAACCTTTTTCATCCCCTGGTTTCATTTGGACTTAAAAATTTTGATTTGTTTTGTTTTGTAAAATCAGACCAGCTCTCTAGCTTATCTCTTCTTCAGGCGTTCTGACTGCCTACTTTTGCAGCTAGCACATAAAGCCTTTCACCTTTCATATTAACTTCACCAATAACTCTTCAGGGATGTTTATCTTGGAATGGTAGAGGTTAGCTTTTTGAACTGAAATGGAGCTGAATAGTTTCCACTTATCTTTGATTACCTGTCTCACCAGAGTATCAGCTTTGAGCCCATAGAGCTGTGCAGTGACTCCACTATTCCCATTACAGCTGGAGTTATAGGTAGAAAAACTATAGATAAACCCTAATGGGTAAATGGATCCACAACAGGTATAGCAGAACAGCTAGCATGAGATGAATTTTTAAGTGCTCTCTCAACTCAGCACTGCTTTTAGCTTGCTTCCCTTGCTGGATCAATTTCCTTTAAAATGAGTAAAAAGTTGTATTTCTAAAGTTTACTTTCCCTGCTTTTCTACGTTCAGCTGAGTGATTCCTACTGACAAATCAAGACACTGACAGGCTATGGTAAGAGGAGAGGTGAGGGATAAAAAGCAATATCTGGGAAAGGATTCTGGTATTTATTTGGCTATTAGATTTCTAGAAAAATAAATAATTATTTTTTCCTCTCCAAGTAGGCATTTAAACTCTTTTGTTAAAAACAGCTTGAATGTTCATGTACTAATGAAATAAGCACAAAAAATGAAGTCTCAATGGAGCCTTTAGAATTATATAAGGATGGTGATTTCTACAGGTTCACTATGATTAAGCTGGGTTATTTTGCAAGCATTTAAGAGGAGTTAAGTGTGGTACATATCCCTGGAGAAACTGTTAAGGAAAATTTTTTAAAAGTCCTCATAATTTTAATGCTAAAATAAACAGGAATTCTGAATTGAAATATAAACTGTGTGTGTTTTAATTCATAAAACACAGTTGGTTAAGAAATATTACAAATCAAAAGGCCTTTTCAGACTGAGCCCTCATCTCCTCCAGGTCACTGTCTTCTTTCTCAGTGTTTCTGGGCAAGCTGGTGGGAAAGTTTAGGAAACACTGAGGTTGATTGTGACATGTGTGGTTAGGTATTTCCTGTAAAAAGCCCGAACGTGCCCACTTTGTTTTTCTAGTGCCTGCCCTTGAATCCTCCTTCTCAGCTTACAACATATGGAGTTGAAAGCTATATATGAAAGTCGTGCATTTTAGTTGTGTTACTAAGGATATGCAACAGGATGTTAAAACTCAACTGTTTCTGACTCTGTTTTGGCTAACACCCCAAGACAATATTTGCCAATGATTTCACATTCTACAATTAGACCACCTATGTAGGTCTTACAAATAGAGGAAATGGAGAAGGAAACCACAATGTCTATTTCTCCATGCAGGTAACAACCTACATTAGCCAATGGGGTCTGGTAGACACTCTTAACTCTAGATGAAGTTTGACAGCACAGGCAGGGTATTTTTTAATTAATATTTATTTTGGACAGGGCATTTTGGTTCTGAAGTGAGACTTTCTCTTTGTGACTAGGTACTAACAGAGGATTAAAAAGAAAACTTCAGATGAATGTTATAGAAAACCATCTGATTGCCTTTCTAGTTCATCTATGTTAGAGAGAAAATAACCCTAAAGAGTGAGGTTGTATAACTAGTGGTAGAAAATTAAAAGAAAAATAATTAAATGACTACATAACTATGAATAAGGAGAAAGCATAACTATGAATATGGAGATTTTGATACATTTGTTTCTCCTTTGTTGGCTTATTTTAAGGGCTAAGCTGATTACATTGAAGATTCTAAGTCACCAAAATAAGAGTTTTCTTTTCTAGTCTGTAACACATTCTCTAATTCCATCGCTTATGTATTTGATCATTGAGTGCTTCTCTTAAAATTCCTTTTGACTATATTTCACAGGTTTTATTGGTTTTTTTGTTTTGTTTTGTTTTTGTTTTTTTTGCCAGTCCTGGGCTTGAGCTCAGGGCTTGAGTACTGTCCTTGGACTTTCTCAAGGCTAGCACTCTACCACTTGAGCCTCAGCACCACTTCTGGCTTTTTGCTATGTATGTGGGGTACCAAGGATCGAACCTGGGTCTTCGTGCATGCTAGGCAAGCACTCTACCACTCGGCCAAACTCCCGTCTCCCACAGGTTTTAAAATATTGTGATTTTTATTTTTCTTCATTTTTAAAACATGTGTTCTCCCATTTGATGATGCTGGCATGGCCTTTCTGATATCCTAAGAAATGCCTGGAAATTTCCAACACCATTTAAGGTTAAACACAAAAGAAAGATTATACTTCAATAAAAAATATTTAAATATGGTAGTAAATTCCAGAAGAAATGTGTTTTGTACATGGCCTGAACTTACTGATCTGCTAATCTTTTAGGCCCTTTGTGTGCTTCTGTCAGAGTTTCTGGTAAATAGCATGAAGGAGCTCATGACATTTTAAGTACAAATTAATCAGCCTTAAGTCAGTGTTTTATTTATAATTATCAATGTTAAATTTACCATAATGCTCACATTTTTTCCTGTCATGTTTTCTTTCAGATTGATTATTTTATCTGCTTTCATTTTATTTTGACTATTGGTTTATTAACAGCTAGGATTACAGGTTTTAGCCAACGACACCTGGCCCATTTCTTCTTTAATAGTTGACTTCTATCCATTTTATAACTCCGAAGATCAAGTTTATGAGTCTTACCTATATAATAGCATATTAAGTAGACATAAAATTTCTTTATTGCTTACTTACATATGCTGTATTAAATATTTTGAATATTTTTATTGTTTTGGGTTTATTCAAATTTCTGCCAAATGGCTAAAAACCCTTTAACATTTATTCCTTCTGGTACATAGTTTCTATTATGTGTTTTGAAGAGTGTTTTTGTTTCATCTTCATTTCTGAGGAATGTTGTAATGATTTCAGTATAAAATGTTCTCTGCCAGTTCATGTGCTACTTAGGAAGTGCTATATGGTGGTGGTATTTGGGAAGTTGTAGAAAGGTTAGGTGATAGGACCTATAGAAAAAGTAGCCCTCTGGAGGTGTGTCTATGATGACTACTCCAGTTTTTCAGTCTCTTCTTTCCGTTTACTTCCTGTGTGCCATTAGGCAAGTAGGTCCTCCCAGGTGCTTCTACCTTTGCGTTATGTCTCACAGAGAAACCCAGACTCAGTGAAGCCAAGGATTAAGGATTGAAATCTCTCCTACCATGAGCTAAAATTAAGTTTTCTATGCTTAGTTGTATTCTGTCAGGTATCTGAACACAGATACCATAGAATTTAACATAGATGTTTTCAGTGTGTATTATATTTTTGTCTGTTTTGATTTCACTTTGCATTATTAAAGACATTGGTCCACTTTTTCTGACTTATGTGTTTTTAAAGAAGTCTATTATAATTTTTGATAAAGTATTTTATTTTTATTATAATAGAGGAGTTACACTTATATTCACCAGATAGAAGGTGCTTTACTTCTCAGATATTTATACTCCTGGGCATGTTTTTGTCCCCATTTTCCTCCCCCATGTCTATTATAATTTTGTCTGAATACTATAGGTATGTATTATGTTTTTATTCTCTACATTTGGCGTTCTGCAATTGGACAGATGCATTTAGGTATAGACTTCTTTATATTTGTTCTGACTTTCTGGAATCCATGGCTTGTTGATTTTCATTAACTTTGAAAAATTATTACCATTATCTCTCCAAATATCTCTTTTTCTTTATTGCTTTATTCTTCTGCATATCCAGTGACATGTATGGTACAACAATTGATGAATTAAGTAGTTTAAGATTCTTCCTTCTTATTTTTTGTTCTATTTTGAAATTATCTGGTTATTTCTCTCTACCTTGTTTAGTCTATCAAAATGCCTCTAAAATAATGCCCTCTCTGAAGTTATGTATTCACTAACATTGCCATTACACTTTTAGAAATATTGTACCTTGCTGCTAAAATCTCTGTACATACATATTGTCTACCTCCCCTACCAAATTTTAAAAGTGTATTATAATAGTCACCTTTTCATCAGTATTTCCAAAATCTGAAAGAGTTCTCCTGACTTGATACTTTCTTGAAAATACATTTTCCTTTTGGTATAGGTTTATTTTTATATTATTACATCTCAGATATCATGCAAGTAAAAGAATAGAAACACACGGGAGACCATGATAAGTAATATTCACGTTTGGAATAATTCTTCTACCAGGTTATTAAGTGACCTTGAATTACTTTAGTCAGTGGTTCATCTATTTGTTGTTGCTATAGTCACACTTATGTTCCATAGACTTCTAATTGGTAGATTCCAATGCTTTGTGTACAGTATAGTGGCTGAGATGGAAAACAGACTTTTTCAATGTTGTTTTGTATATGCACCTTTCAATGGGCCCTGTACACTCATACTTTCCTTTTACTCAATTGCTTTAAACACTTTCAAAGCTATATATTAAAAAACAAAGGGAAACCTTTATAGAGAAAGATGAATCTCTCACTTTTCCTCCCTCTTTAAAATTAAATAGAGCCTGTTCTTTGAAGCCTTCAGGATGGAGACTCCAATTCTGTCCTGCATCCGATGGCAGAAAATTTCTCCTTCCAGTACAACATAGGCTTTAGAGGCCAGGTAGCTCCATTAATTAATTAATTAAGCAGGCCGGGGGCTTGGGCTCTGGGCCTGAGCGCTGTCCCTGAGCTCTTAGCTCAAGGCAACTGCAGTATCCCTTGAGCCACAGTGCCACTTCCTGTTTTCTGGTGGTTAATTGAAGATAAGAGTCTCAGACTTAAGTTCACCGGCTGGCTTTGAACCGCGACCCTCAGATCTCAGCCTCCTGAGTAGCTAAGATTACAGGCATGAACCACCCACCGCACCTGGATGCAGCTCTCCTTTTTATTCATCTCAGAAAACCTGTATGATCTCACTGGGAGAATTGCCATGCATAAGGTTCACTCCCACCTACCAGAGGTCCTTTGTCAAGTATTTAAAAAATCATATGGACATGTATTTATTTATTGCTTTACTATTAGCTATAGGTTGTTTATCTTAGGATGAGTGGAGGAGTGTAGAAAAAGGATCAGATTTCTATCCTCTTTCCTGCTGGAACAGGTCAACAAGGGCCTTTCCCCATGATGCAGGTCTTTAAATAATAAATATGTGCTTGTATCCTATAACTGAAAATTCAACTAAAACAAAAATTCTAAAAGGCTGAGCCAGGAGTGAATTTTCCCTGTGAACAGAGAAGGAATATTGTACAGTATGGTAACTATGTAGAATATTATTTTCTGTACAGTATTGGTAAGACAAGGGAAAGGAAACTGAATTAGGTGCTCTTAATTTTCAATCATGGTTTTATAACAAGGATTTTTGGCATTCTGGCTTCAGTCTATATATTCTGCCTCTTTCTTCTACATCTTATACTTGATCTGTTAACAGTATGATTGTTTACATGCATTTGTGTTGGAAATGTTTGCATTGAAAATGCTTTTTCTTAAACTCTTTGTGCTCATGCTCATCCTCTTTTCTTCAGTGAGTCTCCTTTTGCATATCTTAAATCAATGAATTCCCTCCTGGTTTTTCTTCTGTGACCCTATAAAATCCCACTTTTCCCCATTCTAGCAGTTATAAATTTTGACATAATGAACTATAAATCTTTGTAGATAACGAGAGCAAAGCACAGTGGGTGGATGGCAAATTTTATTTTGGATTTGGTTGGATCCAAACTTTTTGTAGTGTTCTAAAAGAAATATATCTGCCACAATAATTACAGTTTAGTCAACTCTCCTTTGACTTCTCTTATTCTACTAATGTGTATGGTATTATTTAATAAGTGATTTTAAAGTTTCTGCAAATTCCTCAAAATAAAATATTAGTGGCTAATTACTTAAATGACAATTGTAATTACAGGTATTTCACATGTGTCAATTTACTGCATCCTTAGAACAAGTCTTTGAAGTAGAATTATTTTTTGATGCAGAAAAGAAGCAAAAATGTTAAGTAGTAATTTTATATCACTACAGCTTGGATTTGCATCAGCAATATGTAAATCAAATCTATGTTGATATTTCATTTCATCTAATCAGATCACTGATTATGCAAGAGCTTAAGAAAACAACAAATATTTCAGAGAATGTGCAGAAAAAAAAGAACCATTAAGAGTTATTTTTTGGTGGGGATGTAAGTTAGTACTGCCTCAAAGAAAATGGTTTGAAATTTCTTTAAAAAGTAAAAATAAATCTACCATCTGATTAGCTGTAACAATCTTAAATATATACCCAAATGAAATGAAGGATCAATGCTGTGCTAATAGTAAAGAGAATCATGGAGATAAGAAGAATCAGTATATGTGCCCCAGTAAGAACTATTATACATCTTACTAATCTGTGGGCCCTGACTCAAGAAATTTCTCAGATCCTTAAGAAAAGAAGCTACAGAGAAATGAAGAAGATACATCTAGAATTTTTAAATAAGTAGTTGTTGTGATTAAAACAGCCCACAGGAAAGATGAGTAGTAGTGTCATTTTGAATGAAATGGAAAAAATAATCTGGTGACAGGAGACTCAATTAGTTTAATAAGACTATTGTCTTAACCTATGGGTATAATGAGGAGATCCTGGAAGGATGAATAAATAACACTGAAGAAGAACAGAAAAGGAAGTAGAATTTAGTAAATGAAGCTTTTCAAGTTATTTTGTGACTGAAGGATAATCATGCCCACTTCATTTTCTAGATTCTGAAATAGATATGTGAAGATGTTTATCAGAAGATATAAACTTCCGTAAAAAGACTACAGCATTAAGGGGGGGGGCAGAGAAAAACTTATCTGCCTGGGAACAGCTTAGCTTAGTGTTACTGGAGAATATTTGGAGGAGGCTTGTCAAGATAAATTTGAGTAGCATGGGCAGCTGCAAAGAGTCACTGGAGCACAACTGGCAGGCCACACCACAGCAGCGTGTACTCATGAGGTCCAGAGTCATCAACAGCTAGCATGTGGTGGTAGCTGATCCATAAACTTATGGAATGAATGGCAAGGGCAAGGTGGTGGGGGAGGTGCCCAACTTTCCAGAATCATTGAACTGGCTGCAAAGGAGAAGGCATCTGAGCTCCCCTGCCTGTTGCTGGAAGGACTTGATAGTTATGACAATGGTGTTAGTGCTGTACCAAATCTGGACTAAATTCCTCCCAAGAGACCAGCTGTATCATAAACATTGGTTTTACTTAACCACTGTAAATCATACAAAGAAGGTGGTGTTATCTTCTAATTATGGAATTTGGCCTTCGAAAATTCATCTGAGTTGGTAAAATCACGTTGATATAAATCGTGTTTGATGTCTCAAAACTCAGTAACATGAATGATCAGGATTTTTGGAGGACTTCTGAGCCAACCATGTTTTCATCACTGCAGTTACTTCTGCTCATTGTTTTGTCTCAGACATACTCAAAGTAGAAACAAGTTGAAATACTGATAGGTTAGGTAAAATACCATCCAAATTTCTAAATATATCTGGAATGATAATGCAACAGTATTTGTAATTTGTAAAAAAATAATCATACAAATTTTAAAGCCTAGTAAGTTATTAGCTGGAATCTAAGCAAGGTATCAGTGTTTAGTTTTACCTGAAATTATACAGTACATAGAAGTTTTAAAGAGCAAAACACTTGAAAATAACAGCCCTTATGTTTCACAGACAGAAGGAACTGAAAATAAGCTAGAAAATAGCTTTGGTCTCTTTCTTTTGACCTCATAATCACTTGTGACCATGCAGTGGCTCTAATCTTTCCAGTATAAACTGATTTTCCCTGGTGTCTGATTGCAAGTTATAGGCCTTCATTATGCCTATAGCATGGAATACATCATTTCTTATAATCATCTGTCAAGGAGCCAAGACAAAATAAAGATTAAAGAGGTCAATAATGATCTTTTTACTAGCTTTGATTATCTATGTTCAGATGAAATGTTCTGCAAATGTGTTGCCATAAGACCCCCAAGACAAGATGTACAAGAACAGAAAAGGATTCTGAGTAGAAATAAGGAACTTATCACTGATTGCAACCTAAGTGCCACTTCAAGTTGAGAATGAACAAATCATTTTGGTCATCACCTGACAAAGAGTGGGATGATTTTCTTAATTAGAAATCTCATTCTTGCCCCATAAGTAGATCTGAGACTACTTAAGAATATAGAAATTGTTCCCCTATAGTTTTAGAAACTCCATCTGGGAAGGAAAAGAGGGAGATGAGAGGAATTAGTTCCCCGACTCTTTCTCTGTCTTCATGCTTGCTCCTTAAATGAGATGTGTGACTGTCAACAAATTTTTCACCCTGGGTATTAATTCTTCTGTTGCTAAAAGCTGAGATGGTTAAGATTGTATTTTATTTTGTGACATTTTTAATCCATGTGTGATTTTTCATCTTCTTTTTCCAATGCTGTTTTTGATACTAAGAAGCTTTTCTCAGTTAAGGGTGTCTTTAAAGATAATACTCCTTATCTCCTGAGAATATTTATTTATTTGGAGATCTTTTTCTTTTCAATAATTCTGTTAACTGCCAATAAAAATCTGCCATATAATTTTGGTAGATATACATCATCTAGCTAAAAGACTTCCACTTATTCTTAGATAGCTGAGAATTTTAATATTAATTGCTGCAATCTACATATAGCATTTTAAATATAACTGGCAACATTTTTGTATGTTAAAGTTTCTCCTGAGACATACAGAATTCTGAACATTAAACAGAAGGTTGTGATGTGAGCAAAGAGAGAAATATTTTATGAGAAATGGAGAATACATACTCTCCATATGAAGCAGTATTCAAGTGAGGTTTGGGGAGTTACTTGAGGCATTTCTCAGGCAAAATAGAAAGATTATGGATTTAGAAATGTAAGTAGAGTTGCAATAAATGTGGAAATTCAGGTATCTCATTGGTATTTCTGTTTCTTTTGGATATGTAGTCATGGAAGATCAATAGTAATTTTTTTAAGGAACTTCCATATTGTTATCCATGATGGATGTACTAACATGCATTTGATCAAGTAGCCATTCTAACCAGGTGAGATAATAACTACATTAATGTTTATATTAAACACTTTTGACTTATTATAGTTTAATTTAAAATGATATTATGCCACATACTATAGAAAACGTGTATTTATATGTCATCCTTTGACTGTTTTCAGATTCTGTTGTCATGTTTTGTTGAACATTTGTCTTATTTTTTGTGTTTTATCTGTCAAGGGACTTGAAATGTGGGGCTAGGCACTGTCCCTGAGCTATTCAGCTCAAGGCTACCACCCTACCACTTGAGCCACAGCACCAATTCCTGTTTTCTGGTGATTAATTGCAAGTAAGTGACCCACCTGGCTTTGAACCACCATCCTTAGATCTCAGCTTCCTGAGTAACTTGGATTACAGGCATGAGTCACGACACCGGGCTGTTTTCATGTTTATTTGTTTATGTAATATGCCTCAGATAATATTGCTACTGCTTTTGCTTAAGTTACTGATTTTTTACAAATAATAAAACATTTAATTTCAGACTTTTTGGCATTATATTTCCATTTGAATATCTTTAAAAAAGCACTGATTGTCTCCCAATGAAAAGTTCATGCAGGTACATGATATACTCTAAATATCAAAGAGAATTGCAATAGATTTTATGAATCCCAATTAACACTTAAACAACCCTGATACAAACTAGACTTGTCATTAAAAGTAATATGGAAAAAATTTCTATACTTTCCAGATTTTCTGAAGTATGACCACAATAACTGATCAAATTTCATAGATGATGTATTTATGGAATACTCAGGAATGATTATACTTAGAGCTAGATGTAATAATACTCTATTACTACAAATAATTTTTTCTTCCTTAAGTTAATGAGATCAGCCTCTCCTTTTTAATTACCTGGCACTACTGAAATTGTTAAAATATTTTCTTACATCAGGACATTTAAATGAGCTAACTACTAACTGCATTTCTTCCTTTTTCATCTTTTGTTTAATTACTCATGTTAATGACATTAGATCTGTGACTGGAGTATGAAAATATCAATGTAAATAAGCATTTATCTTCAGCTGAAATATATTTCATAGGTCTTGATAAGAACACTGAGTGTGTTAATTCATCAGTTTTCAAGTTACTATTTTCTTGTTCAAAGAGCTCTATCAACTATTTATGAAAGGAAGAAAGATAATACAAATATTTTTATCTGGGTACTCACAAAATCTAAGAACTTTCATATATTAAAAAATATTTAGGCTGACATAGAGATGTTAAACCAGGTAAATTACCTCAGATTTTTGGGAGGCAAAATTGGGAGGATTATAGTTAGAAGCCAGCTTGGGCACACATGAGTTTCAACCAATAGCCAGGTAAAATATACACCCTTTATCTCCTCTACATTGAAAGCATGAATAGGAAGATCATAGTCTAGACTGGCCTAGTAGAAAACACAAGGTCCTATCCCCAAACAGCTAAAGCAAAAAAGGGCCAGTGGTATGATACAAATAGTGGAGCATCTAGCAAGGCCCTGAAGTCAAACCCTAGCACTATCAATAAATGAGAGAATAAGTGTGTGGACAAATGACCACATCACATAGTTTCACAAAAATAATTTGACAAAAATAAAGTTTTGTGAGTATTGCATCAGTGGGTGGGTAGTTTATTTTTATTATATGTATCTCATTTTCTTTACTGCTCAATCACCTAGTCATACAGTTTTAATTTTTAGTTTTTCGTAAATACTGCTTATCATTTTGTAAATATTGCTTAGCGTTTTCTATAGAATAATCATATTCTCTGGACTATTTCTTGTTTAAGTGGACAGAAAAACACAGGGTAATTCAAGTTTTATTTTTTCCTGTTAACCTGTGAAGAAATGAAAGCACAATTAGAAACAAGCACAATATGGACAGCTACATCAGATTGGAACTGGTGAATAAAGTTCAAATTGTGGAAATAATTCAAACATGTTGTCCTCTTCAATTCTTAATCTTTCATCTTAAATACACACACACACACACACACACACACACACACATATGTAGTCAGGCAAGTGTCTCACACCTGTAATCCTAGCTACTCAGGAGGCTGAGATCTGAGAAACAAGGTTCAAAGCCAGCTTGGGCACTGAAGTCTGAAGTGCATGAGACTCATTTCTAAAAACCAAAAGTGCTGCTGTGGCTCAAGGGGTAATGCAGTAGCCTTGAGCTGAAGAAATCAGGTACAACACCCAGGCTAAGTTTAAGCACCATGATCAGCTCATATATTTTTATACATGAGCTGGGAGTGTGGCTTAGTGGTAGAGTGCTTACCTAGCATGAACCTGATTTCGATTATTCTTCTGTACCACATACTTAAAAAATCCAGAAATAGTGCTGTGGCTCAAGTGGCAGAGCTCTAGCCAAAATCCCAAGGACAGTCCTCAGGCCCTGAGCTCAAGCTCCAGTACTGGAAAAAGAAAAGAAATATGCATATGTATATGTATGTATATTTAAATAAATGCATTAATAATTAAGATAAATCTCACCATGAAAATTAAATTCCTAGATATTAATAAGCAATTATGCAGATATATGCAATGTTTCTCTAAAAAATGTCCCTACACTTAGAATATATTTCCCCTTGTAAAACTTAATAGAATAGTTTAAAATAATGCCACATCTTCTATCCAGATTTCTTAAAAGGTATTCATTGTTAAATATCTTTGCAAGGTAGATCTTAGAACAAGTGCGAAGATATAATATCTAAATACCCTGCAGTGAATTCATTGCTGTCAGTCCAAGAAAAAAATAAGAATAACAGAAATGTAATTCTCATTTAATATTGTTCTCAGTATTGCAGAATAGTATAATTTTCTACTGAAGAGTATATATGCAATAAAACAGTGATTATAGGTTATGAAATCAATTGTACTTCTCCTTTTCTGTTCTAATTTTTTGTCCTTGTAGGGCTTGAACTCAAGGCTTGGGCATTGTCCCCAAGTCTCTCTGTGCTCAAGGCTACTTCTCATGTTCTGGACTTTGTTACCTATACTGGCTTTTAAATGCTATCCTCAGATCTCAGTTCCTGAGGAGTTAGGATTACCAATATCCAGCTCAGGGTACACTATATATCTGCATCTCATACCAAAGTATAGTTTATCCTCTATAGATTAGAGAATTTATTCTGTGCTGAAATTGTATCTGAATAAGATGTTGTAAATACTGAAGTTTATGGTGTTAGTACACCAGCATGCATTTCTTAATTCATTAAAAATCTTAGTCTATATCAGATTTTAGGCAAAGGCCCTTGATACTTAAAGGTAAACAGATTATGATTCCCAATCTAAATGATGTGAGTTATTAATAGAATCAAATATTTACAAAATAATAGTCTTATTGAATTTCTGGTGTCTAATGACATACTAAAAGCACTTTTATAGGAATAACTATTAGTAATAGCAGAGGTAACAACAATAATGCCTGAAAGTGAATAGTTATTACATACAGCACACGTATTTTCTACACACTTTCTTCATTTATTGTTCTTTAAAATCCAGTAATTTGCCAGGCATTGGTTGCTCACATTTGTAATCTTTGTTATGCAGGAGGCTGAGATGTGAGAATTTCAGTTCAAAGCCAGCCCAGGTAAGAAAGTCGTTGAGATCCTTATCTCCAATTAATCACCGAAAGCCATTAGTGAAGCTGTGGCTCAAAGTGGTAGAACACTGACTTGAGGACATAAGCTAAGACACAGATGTCCAGACAAGAATTCATGCACCAAAACTGGTACACACAAAAAATGCAATGATGTACATGTATTACTTGTTCATGTTCCTTATGAACAACACAATAGGTTGGAGATGGCAAACAGGTCTGTAATCACAGCCATTCAGGAGAGACAGAATAGGCAGATCAGAGTTCAAAGCAAACACGAGGCATAAAGAAATGACTCTTTCTGAAAAGTTAATAAATGAATAAATAAATAAATAAAATTGGAGGATAGCTCATAGAACATTTGCCTAGAGAAAGGAGTTCCTGAGTTGAAGCCCAAACTCATTATTTCCAATTTTTTTCATATATTTTTATTTTAATTAATAGAAGGATTACATTATATTCACAAGATAGAAGGTGCATTACTTCACATATATTGATACCCATTCCCATGTCTTGGTCCCCATTTCCCTACCCCCTACCCCTGCCCCTCATCTTGTTTTCCCCCTTCCCTATCTGACTTCAAATAACCAAATACACACACACACACACATATATATATATATATATATACAATATATCAGATAACAAGGTGAAATTCTGTAACAATATGAGATAACCAAGGGACAGCAAAAGAGATGAGAGATCACATAGTACATTAAGGACAACAATCATTCATTATATGGCTTTTGTTTCTATATCCTGGAGGTCCTTTTATTTAGCATCATTCTATATGGCCTTATGTATCTAGGTTTTGTTCTATTGTAAATCCCTGTTAGGAGAGCCCAAGGTTTCTACTGATTATGACAAATGAGGGAAACCATTGAGCCTATGTTCCTTTGAGTCTGGCTTACTTCACTTAATATGATTTTTTTCTAAGTCTTTCCATTTCTTTACAAATGGGGCAATGTTGTTCTTTCTGACACCACCATAGAATTCCGTTGTGTATAAATACCACATCTTGTTGATCCACTCATCAACTGAGGGGCATCTGGGTTTGTTCCATATATTTGCTATGGTAAATAGTGCTGCTGTGAACATTGTTGTGCTAGTGGATTTAGTATGTCCTTGTTTCTGGACGATTGGGTAAATTCCAAGGTCTTAGGGAACTCTGTTTAGTCTTTTGAGGAACTGCCATACTGCTTTCTATAGTGGTTGAACAAGTTTGCACTCACACCAACATTGTGGTTGTGGTCCTTCCTGGCCGCATTCCCTCCAGCATTTGTTGTTAGTAGATTTCTTGATCATGGCCATTCTAACTGGAGTGAGGTGGAATATTAGAGTTGTTTTGATTTGCATTTCTTTTATGACCAGAGATGTGGAGCATTTCTTCATCTGTCTATAGGCCATTCTTATTTCTTCTTCAGAGAAGATTCTCTTTAAGTCTTTGGCCCATCTTTTAATGGGATGGTTGTTTCTTTAGAGATTAGTTTTGGAGTGATTCAATTTTTTGAGCTATTGATATATTTTAGATATGAGGCCTTTGTCTGTTGTATGGTTGGTGAAGATCTTCTCCCACTTTGTAGGCTTTCTAGTTAATTTGCCAGCTATGTTCTTTGCCATACAATAGCTTTGCAGTTTAATGCAGTCCACTTATCCAGCCTTTCTCTGAGTTGTTGTGTTTCTTGCTCCTTTTTAAGAAAGTTTCGACCTGTGCCAAGGAGGCCTAGTGTATCTCCTATTCCTTCTTGTAAAGCAAAAAAAAAAATTTAAAGAGTCCAGATGACCATTTTGTAAGACCTTGGTTTGACTCCAATTTCAGTTCTATCTGATGACAAGGGAAGGCCTCATAGATATGATAAACTCTGGAGAGTGTAAACTCACCTGGTAAAAAACTAAACCAATGATTAAAGGAAAATACCAGTGTTTGGTAACAGCAGGAATACAAAGGAAAAGATGCAGTCAAGTACAAGTTCACAAGGGCAGACAGCCAACATTAGAAGGAAAATTCTCAATAATACTAACTCTTTAAATGAGATAAAGACAAAGGCTCAAATGGTAGAGTGTTAACGCTGAGCACAAAAACTCAAGAACAGAACCAGAGAGAAGCAAGGAGGGCGGAGGAGGAGGAAGAAAAAGAGGAGGAGGAGGGAGGGAAAGAGAGAGAGAGAGAGAGAGAGAGAGAGAGAGAGAGAGAGAGAGAGAGAGAGAGAGAGAGAGAGAGAGAGGTAGCCCTAGGAAACATTTAAAAGATAAAAATGGCAGACAAAATTAGGTTAATAGAAGAGAAGTCTAAAGAATACTAAGTTTCTAGCTTAGGTAAGCAAATGTTTACTCAAATGAGGCAGTTGGATGAAAAGATAAAAAATTATTTTGGATATAGCCATTTTAAGTTATTTATATTCTTCAGAAGGGATAAATGAACCAAAAAGAGAGAAATATCAGCCATGCATATGCTATTAGTTGGATCTATAAAAATAGAGAAAGGACATGAGGGGGCAAGAAGAGAAGAGGAAAGAAGAGAAGTATGTGGAGGAAAGCATGGCAAAAGACAGAGCCAGCAAAATTGAATAAAGAAAGAATTACAGAGGAAATAAAAATAAAAAAGAACCCATACCACAACTAAATTGTCCCTCATTATAAAAGCACATAACCATGTGAAAATAAATAGATGTTGTAGTAAATTAAACTATGAACAATGTTGTTCCTGTTTTGCTCTCAAAAATTCTCTCAACCTAATTCTTATTACTCTAAATTAATTAGTTGTGGAAAATATTCACTCATTTGGATGTTTTAGTCTTCTTAAATAACTAGTTGTACATTAGGCATATGCTTACATAGGTTATACTTTGTTATTTCTTTCTTATTACATAATAAATTGTTTTGCGAAGTTAAACAGTAATATAATTGGATGGCATGGCAAAGAAGGTTTTCCACAGATATGTTGTTGAAAAATATCATGTTGAAGAATTAATGTATAAGTAAAACAATAAACTATTACTCTAAAGTCTTTTAGGATAGTGGTAGTCACAGTGGGATCATTTAATTTTACATCTATTTATAGATAGTGTAACTATATATTGATAGTTTCAACTTGGCAGAATGAAACTAATGCTTCAATTTCAGAGCATATTTAAAACAAAACATACCAAATCCCTACTTAAGAATAATTCATATCAATTATTCTACTTAAATATAAATCTCAATTCCTTTAGAAAAAATTCTGCAAAAGAACAATTAAGTGCTATTGTATACTCTCTTGAAGGACAGAAAATCACATGAATTTTAAATTTAGATATCTGACAGGGAAGGGTCATATGTCTGTGGCAGGATTAATTTTTGCTCTGTCAGAACTGAGCCGGTGTTTAAAGTTATTTTAAGCTCCAGAAATAAAGAAATGTGATGGTTGCCAAATACTAGGCGCCATCTTGTGGGCACTGGTAGTTAAGACAAATACTTAAAATGTATTCTGCGTATTCCCCACTCCTTTATGGCAATGAGGAGGAAGTTGGCATTATGGTTGCTGTAGGAAATATTTTCTATACAGTTATTGCATATTTCCAGTTCACATCAAAAAAATGAAATGTCCTTCCCTTCCCTTGAAGACTACTGCTATGTTAGAATCTTGATTGATTTAATTGTTCACTTTGGGGTGAAGAGTGTTACTTGTTGTATTTTAATAGAAAAGGTATTGTACTCCCACTATCATAGAACTAAAATGACTTTTAGACACAGTAATGGCTGAAACATATCTTACTTTTCTTTCCTAAATTATAATTATTTGTAGGCTGAGGAGTCTTTCTGAGCACCATTAAGATTCAGCAGGAAGCATTTGAGTGATATTAGTAACTGCTTATTAATTTTGAATGTAGGAAATGAACAGCTTTAGATTTATGTTGAAGATCCATATAATGTTACTGAAGATTCTTTAGGTTTTGGAATTGTTGAGTATGGCAAATTTAGACCATGACAAAAATGTGTAGAAAATCCAGTCCTGATACTTGTTTAGAATTCTATTGCCAGAAGTTATAAAAATAACAAATGAATGAATTGCGGTTTATCTAACATTGGTTGCAAATCAGTTCTTCTCTACTTCATGATGGGATTGTACTGGCAGACAGAAAGCCAGAGACCAGTTAGGGGTTCAGGTTCAGACATTTCTGACAAATTTCTCAGGGAAGAACTGGCTCACAGTCTCATGAAAAATATCTGAATTCTGATCACAGGGCCTCAATAATGTAAAGATCTCCTACTATCCCCCATGTCATAAAGATCTCAGAACCTTTCACAGTGCCACCCTGAGGACAAACCTTTAGTCTTCTGGAGGACAAACTACACTGAAACTATTAAAAATTATTATACAATATGTATAAGAATATGCAGTTAAATTCCAGAACATCTTAACTTGAAGTAGTAGAACTAGTAATAGTAACGATAATGGAACTAGAGAAGAAACTGAATGCTTATAAATACAAGCCAAATTTTAATTGCCAAATTGATAGATAAGAACATTCATCTCTTGTATGAAAATAAAACATTTTCTGTACAAGTTACAGATTTACTTGTCTCAAGTTAGCCACCAATTATGTAAAATATTGCTTATGTAGGTAAAATTATAATTTTTCAGTTTAGAAATGAAAAGAACATAGGTCAACAAACAAGTCCTCAGGATGGGACTTTATGGGGCAGTGTTCAGTAGATTCATGCTACTGAAATCCCCTTTCCATGACTGGGAAAGATTGTGAAGCACAGGTGATCTATGGGAAAAATGCCTGAAAATGCATGCAATCACTTTACCCAACTTACCAACTGAATTCCTCGACTTTTGTTTGTGCCTATAATTGCAGGGGAAATACAAAAGGGTTAGTGTGAGAAGAAAAAAACAGTGTTTGAAGTTATCTCATCCATCAGATACCCTAGAATTCCTCAGTCTCCCTTCATGATCTAATCCACCTTCCTTTGATCTCAATAAGTGTTTACTGAGCATATATGGACAACTTTCCACTAGGAGATAGTTCTAAGATATGGCCCTTCAAACAATTTAAACTCTAGCTCAGCTTCTGGTCAAGAAACACGTTCCATTTCCTCTACATTGTCAAATCCATAATAATCCCTTAAAGTACCTTTATATTTCTGAGATGTCTGGTGTAGCATTTCTACATCAATTTCTTATTTATTCTTATTCATTTTTATTTAATGAATCTAGCTAAAATTATTGAAAAATTCCTATAAACATATAACCTATCATGATTAAATCAACAGGAATAGAAAGTCTGAATAGCTCAGTCACAAGCAGAGATGTAAGTAGTTACATAAAATCATGCTTATAAAGAAAGGCCAAGAAATTTTCTTTTGAGTAAGTTCTACTAAACATTCAAATAAAAGCTAATTATTAATACACCTTAAAATATCCCAATAAATGGAATTAAAGATAATAATGCTAAGCAAATTTAATGATGTCAGAATCACACCGAAGCAGATCAAATCCCCACAAGAAGAGAAAATTACAATTAATGACAAGACCTTGATGAAAACCAATGCAAAATTTCTTATTAAAATAACTACAAATCAAATTAAGTAACAAATAGAAAAAATTATACATCAGAACTTAATGGAATTCACACTTTGGGTATAAATTTGGTGTAACTTATCCAATTAATCAATATGATACACGTCATTAAAACAGTGAAAGGAAATTCAAGTGATCATCTTAATAGATGGGGAAAATGTGTTTGTCAAAGCTCAATGTCCTTTCTGGTTAAAAAAGATGCAACAAATATAAGAGGAAATTTGCTCATTAATATAAGTGCAACCTAAGATGATGGAAAAGCTTAATGTTTTTATTCAATTTTTTATTCAAATTCTGGCACAAAGCAAAGGTTGCCCACAGAACATTGAAATTACCAGCATAATAAGCAAAGTAAGAAAAAAGAAGAAGAAGATAGAAGAAGAAGAAGAAGGAGGAGGAGGAGGAGAGGAAGAGGAAAGAAGAAAAAGAAGAAGAAGAAAAAGAAGAAGAAGGAGGAGGAGGAGGAGGAGGAGGAGGAGGAGGAAGAAGAAGAAGAGGAAGAAGAAGAAGAAGAAGAAGAAGAAGAAGAAGAAGAAGAAGAAGAAGAAGAAGAAGAAGAAGGAGGAGGAGGAGGAGGAGGAGGAGGAGGAGAAGGAGAAGGAGAAGGAGAAGGAGAAGGAGAAGGAGAAGGAGAAGGAGAAGGAGAAGGAGAAGAAGGAGAAGAAGAAGAAGGAGGAGAAGGAGAAGGAGAAGGAGAAGGAGGAGAAGGCGAAGGAGAAGGAGAAGGAGAAGGAGAAGGAGAAGAGGAAGAAGAGGAAGAAGAGGAAGAAGAAGAAGGAGAAGGAGGAGGAGGAGGAGGAGGAGGAGGAAGAAGAAGAAGAAGGAGGAGGGGGAGGAGGAGGAGGAGGAGGAGGAGGAGGAGGAGGAGGAGGAGGAGGAGGAGGAGAAGAAGAAGAAGAAGAAGAAGAAGAAGAAGAAGAAGAAGAAGAAGAAGAAGAAGAAGAAGAAGAAGAAGGAGAAGGAGAAGAAGAAGAAGCATCCAAAAGGGAAAGAAAATGGAAAACCAGCCCTAACCCCTTAGAAGTTCATCAAAAATGTTATAATTAATGGGTAGTTTCAGTAAAATTCGAGGATACAGAATCAACACACAAAATACAGTGGTACTTCTTTAACAACAATAATGACTTACCTAAAGACAAATTAAAGAATATCATTTACAATAGCAGGGAGAAAAGCAAAGTTCTGAAAATGAAGTCCACCTAGAATGGAAAGAGGTATATTGTTCAAGGACTTGGAGGCCCTCATTTAAAAATGTAAACATCTCATCAAATGTGAAATAGGATGTGGTTTCTAGTGTGATTATGGGAGTCTAAAAGAACTAGCAAGGTCATTCATTGCTCCAAGTTCAAAGATCCCTCTTGTCCATAAGGATATGAATGTTTTAACTTTGTATGAATCCAATCACCAGGTAAACTAACAATAAGCTGGAAGTAATAAATGATCTGTCAAATAACTTTTAGTTAGGACCTTTGACCATCTTGTAAACATACATCTTATGGGCTGTGTCTGTTTGATGATAATAAGATTTTTGCCCCATTTCTTTGCTGTCTCCTAAGAGATTTCCTGGACATTGCATTCTGTATTAGTGCTTATTTAATAATAAAACTTTTTTAACCTTGTCTATCTTTTGGGAGAAGTTATTTGAATCAGAAAAATACTGCTCAGTAATAAGAAGATATTTTCCAAATAACTTTAAAAACATTTTCTCCACATACTATTAATTTGGATTTCTTAGAGTCTGAGTGTGCATGTGTGTATTTGTGTATGTGTGTATGCATTCATGTGTGTATTTTACTTATATAGTGCTGAGTCTATGAATCTTGCTTTGTTTGCATTTTAACAATGCCAACAGGAAAGCATCTGCAGTCTTTCAGAAATAATTTCATTTTCTCTCCTTTGATTACATTTAGCTACTCTTTCTAACATTTCTGAATTCTCCCTTTAGTTTTAGTCTTCCTTGTTAGCATACTTCTTTTTAATTTACCAAGTCAGTAACTAAAGTTTCAAAATTTAAACTAAATTAGAATTATCATTCTAGTAAGCCAAATTTTTCAAATTTAATTTTAGAAAAGCAAAAAAGTAACAAAATATTTTAAGTACTTTCTTATTTTCTGGGTGCTGAAAAAAGTGATAATATAATGAAATACATTGTTACATGCACCATCAATAAAATATTCTCATCTATTACTATTAATGCCTATTTATGAGATTCACAGACACACTCATTCTATTTATGGCTGAATTTATGTTGCACAGTATCCTGTCTTTAGAATATAAATGGTAAAGAAGTAGTTTATTTAAACTAATTAAATTTTTAACTGTCAAATGGCTATGTCAGTTTTTATGTCTATTCAATTTTTATGTCTCATCCAAGTAAAATTTCATTATGATTGTTTTCCAAGTTTATCATTAATGTTTTGTGTTTATTTTCTGCCTAACTCTCTTTTGAAACAATGGACAATTGGATGTCATAAAGAAGACTAAAGTGTCACAATGATTTATTGAATGGAAGTAAACTACATTAGGCAATTTCTGTCAGTTTTTCCTCAAAGTTTTCCTAGGCCTAATTAAACAGTACTATTCATTGATAAATTAATGTGTTCAAGCAAATGTTCTAGGATTCTATGTTTTTATAAATGAAAACCTGAATTTCTTTTGAAAAATGCTAATTATTAAATTTGTATTGATCACATGGACACAGTTGTGTCTGTATCATTTTTATACGTTGTTCATGCTTATTCAACATCCAAAAGAATCTTTGACTACTATACCACCAAATTTAATAGTGTCTAATTAATCAACAAGACCTGACAGCCTGGGAGATTACCATGCACTAATTGCAGTCCCTTGGGGCTGAGAGGCATTGGATGCAAGTAGGTGTCTCTAATTCCCAAAGGATGTGATTAGCTCATGATAGCAATACTGTCTTGAGTTGTTGTATTGCTTTCATAGAGATCTTTACTGTGGAAAATATTTATTTTTGTGCAAGTAGTAGATGGAGCTGACAGTTGACACTATTGATGGAATAAATAGCAGTTTCTTCTGAGTGGAGGAACAGGCCATCAGAGACCACCTCGTGCAGATTGCTTTCCAGCCAGCTTGGGTTGTCTCACTACCTCAGTGCTCCACCAGCAAGGCCAGCTTCCATCTCAGACAGTTGTAAAATTCCATTTTCAAGTTAATGATATGAATGAATGA
Organism: Megascapheus bottae; assembly: GCF_031878675.1. Classification (NCBI taxonomy): domain Eukaryota; kingdom Metazoa; phylum Chordata; class Mammalia; order Rodentia; family Geomyidae; genus Megascapheus; species Megascapheus bottae. Next base: position 57,467,892 of record NC_143513.1, on the reverse strand, counting down.
TCTGTAACCCATGAATATGGTAAACTGAATTGGACAGTATGAATGAGCACCAATGAAACTGTAAGACATATTTCACTATCACAGTATAAATCCACTTTTATGGAAACCCCAGTACATGTATGGGGAAAAGAAATTTGACATCTGACAGTCAGTCCAATTCAACGGTATCAAGTGGATATTTCAGTGAAATAAAATAAAGCCCAAACTCTTCACCATGAACTGATCAGCCTTAGATGATGACCCAGATTTCATCTTTATCTTCCTAATGATGTTCTTTATTTGTTCTTTCTCTCTCTTCCTGCTGGACCTGAGACTTGAAATCAGGGTCTAGGTTCTGTCCCTGAGCTTTCCTTGTTCAAGGCTAGTGCTCTACCATTTGAGTCAGAGGTCTACTTCCAGCTTTTGGCTAGTTAATTGGGGATAAGATTCTCATGCACTTTCCTTCCAGGGCTGGATTTGAGCCAGAATTCTCAGATTTCAGCCTCCTGAGTAACCAGAATTATAATCATGAGCTGGCAGCACCCAGCCATCATGTATTCTTGATTTGCTAGTGTCTCCAATTTAGTGAGCAAAATTGCCTACAAATAGTTGTAATCTTAGGGACACAGAAGTGGTGAGTTAGAGGATGACAGTTTTATGTTAACCTGGGCAGAAAAGTCTGTGAGATGCTGCTTCCAAAATAACCATCCAGAAGCTGAGCTGGAGACTCAGGTAGTAGAGTACAACCTAGGAAAGGAACCAGAGTAAGGAGGTGGCTCTGAGTTCAATCCCTGATACTGACAGGAAGGAACAAAAAGCAAAACTTTTCTCAAGGGCTTCACACTTCCCTTTAACTAAAACAGTCTTTCCTACAAATCCTCCTTGCAAGGCCCTTAGTTCTTCTCATTTTTACAGTTGCAGCTTAAGTATTACCAACTTATATATAAGCCTTTGTTCAATGCCCTTCTGAAAGCAAGCACTTTACACACATTCTCCTCAATAATCCGTTTTAATTCCCACTTAAAAGGAGCATGTACTGAGGGGTATTTGGGTTGGTTCTGTGTCTTAGGTATGGTAAATAATGCTGCAATGAACATGGTTGTGATGCTCCTGTATGGCCTTGCTTAGACTCATGTAGGTAAATGCCCAGGAGTGGGATTGTTGCATAATAAGGGAGCTCGTTATAGTCTTTTTTTATTTAAGATTTTTATTGTAATTAATAGAAGGGTTACATGATATTTGCCAGATACAAGGGGCATTAATTCACATACATTGATACCCTTTCTCATGTCTTGGTCCCCATTTCCCTCGCCCCACCCCCACCCCTCATCTTGTTTTCCCCCCTTCCCTATCCTATTTCAAATAACCAAATACAAATATATCCTATATATCAGATAACAAAGTGAGATACTGTAACAATATGAGATAACCAAGGGACAGCAAAAGAGCTGAGAGATAACATAGTACATTAAGGACAACAATCACTCATTATATGGCTTTTGTTTCTATATCCTAGAGGTCCTTTCAATTAGCATCATACTATATGGCCTTGTGTATCAAGGTTTTGCTCTATTGCAAATCTCTGCTAGGAGAGCCCAAGGTTTCTACTGATTATGACAAATGAGGGAAACCATTGGGCCTATGTTCCTTTGAGTCTGGCTTACTTCACTTAATATGATTTTTTTTTAAGTCTTTCCATTTCCTAACAAATGGGACGATGTTCTTTCTGACAGCAGCATAGAATTCCATTGTGTACAAATACCACATCTTGTTGATCCACTCATCAACTGAGGGACATCTGGGTTGGTTCCATATCTTTGCTATGGTGAATAGTGCTGCAATGAACATTGTTGTGCTAGTGGATTTAGTGTGTCCTCGTTTCTGGATGATTGGGTAAATGCCAAGTAGTGGAATTGCTGGGTCATAGGGCAGCTCTATGTTTAGTCTTTTGAGGAACTGCCATACTGCTTTCCATAGTGGTTGAACGAGTTTGCACTCCCACCAACAGTGTAGTAGTGATCCCTCCTGGCCACATCCCCTCCAGCATCTGTTGTTATTCATTTTCCTGATCCTGGCCATTCTAACTGGAGTGAGGTGGAATCTTAGAGTTGTTTTGATTTGCATTTCTTTTATGACCAGAGATGTTGAGCATTTCTTCATGTGTCTGTAGGCCATTTTTTTTTCTTCTTCAGAGAAGACTCTCTTTAAGTCTTTGGCTCATTTTTTAATGGGATAGTTTTTACTTTGGAGATTAGTTTTGGAGTGATTCAATTTTTTGAGCTGTTGATATATTTTAGATATGAAGCCTTTGTCTGTTGTATGGTTGGTGAAAATCTTCTCCCACTCTGTAGGCTTCCTAATTAATTTACTAGCTATGTCCTTTGCCATACAAAAGCTCCGCAGTTTAATGCAGTCCCACTTATCCAGCCTTTCTCTTAATTGCTGTGATTCTTGGTCCTTATTAAGAAAGTTTCAACCTGTGCCAAGGAGGCCTAGTGTATCGTTATAGTCTTTTGAGGAATCTCTATACTTCTTTTCAGTATGGTTGGACAAGTTTGCACTCCCACCAATAGTGTAGTAGTGTTCCCTTGGGTCAAATCCCCACCAGCATCTGTTGTTAATAGTTTTCTTTATAATGGCTATTGTAACTGATGTAAGGTGGAAATTCAATGTTATTTTGATTGTATTTCTTTTATGGCCAGAGATGTTGAGCATTTCTTCATGTACCCAATGACCTTTCTTATTTCCTCTTAACAAAAGTTTATGTTTAACTCTTTAGCCCACTTTTCAATGGGGTGGCTGTTTATTTGGGAGAATATACTTTGTTGAGCTGTAGGTATACTTAAATGTAAGGCCCTTGTCTGTTGTATGGCTAGGGAAGAACTTCTCCCATTCTGTGAGCTTTCTATACATCTTGCTAGCTATGTCCTTTGCCAATCCCGTAGATGAATGAATGGATGAATGGACTCTCATTAGATGAATGGTGAAGATATGCTATATATGCACAATGGAATTCTACACTCCTATCAGAAAAAATGGCATTCCCCTATTCATAAAGAAATGAAAAGACTTTGAAACAATTATATTAAGTGTGTAAGCTAGACTCAAAGAAAAGCAGGTTGTATGATTTCCCTCATTTATACTAACTAGAATATGTCTGTGATATTTTTCACAGGGGATCTCGATAACCAAATTGCTCAGTGCATGGGTGTGTATATAATGAACCAAGCCAATGTGAATGTCAAGATATGGAAAAAAGAGATTCTTATTCTGACCTCTATGTATGTTTCCTTTTTTAAAAATTGTTCTTTGCTTTCTTTGCTTTGTGCCTTGTGTATGAGATTATTTGATATATGGACAAAAAAGGGAAACACAGAAAGAGCAGGACAAAGAATGAAGCAATGCAGCATTGATACTCACTTGACACTCTGTCAGATATGAACCTTATAAATTGTGGGTGGGGAGGGGAATAGGAAAGGGTAAGTGGGTGAAAATGAGGGATGGGGTAACAATATTTAAAAACAAATAGACTCATTACCTTACTTATGTAACAGTAACACCCCTGCTCATCTCCTTTTCAATTAAAAAGACGCTTTCAAATGTTAGCATGTTATATTTGCTCTTATTTTGGGAATTCAGGATTGGGATTTCAGAATGTTATACTTTAGAGCCTTTAAAACGCTCTGAAACCTTGTAAGCTAGTGGCAATATTAAGAGATGATTGGAACACAAGTGAACTAATTTATCCAACGGATTTATAAATCAAATGGTTTATTCACTGCGGAGTTTATGGGTGAATAAAGATTTGGAGGTGGGTCACGGATAAGAGTTCAATGTAGGTGTCACTTTGAAGGGTATATCATGTACTTTGATTCTTTTCTCTTACTCTGTTTCCTGGCTGCCATTAGATGAGCAACTCTCCTCCACTGTGTATTTTTTCTATGATGGTCCTGCTTTACCTCAGGATAAAAGCCATGGAGCCAGCAAAGCATGGACCTGAAACATCTGAGTCTGTGAGTTCAAAACAAACTATTCTCCCTCAACTTGTTCAGTCAGGTTTTTTGTTACAGTAACAAAAAAGATACCATAGATAATACACAATGATTAAATTGGAGTAATTGCCATTTCTAATTCCTCATTTATCACCACTTGCTTGTGCTGGTAATATTTAAACACTCCTTTTTAGTTACAATTAATTATTTAGATGCTCTATTTTCTACACAACAACAGAATTCTCTTTTTGATACTGGTTTTGTTGTCTACTAAGTGACATTCTCTGATTTTTAGATGTATGAACTGAATTTTAGGAACTCTAGATGAAAGCAAACTATGCAATGAGGACAAATAGGAGGAAAGGGACAAGAATTTGAATGCATTAAGTTATCTGATTATAAATTCCATGTCAAAAAAGATAGAGAAATTATCACAGATTTAAAGGGAGGGATAAAGACTAACTATAACAATGTAATAATCCACATTAGATTCTGGAACCTTAGCCTATCAGTGGAAAAATGGACAATATCTAAATAAAGTCTCTAGTTAATATTTTTATAGTAATGTTAATTTCTTTCTTCTTTTCTTTTTTCTTTTTCCCAGTTTTGGAGCTTAAACTTAGGGCCTGCTCTCTGTCCCAGAGCTTGTTTTGCTCAAGGCTAATATTATACCACTTTGCCCTAAAGTTCCACTTCCAGTTTTCATTTGGTTAATTGGAGACAAGTGTCTTATGGACTTTCCTGCCTGGGTTAGCTTTACATGACAGTCTTCACATTTCAGCCTCCTGAGCAGCTAGCATTACAGATGTGATCCACTGTTGCCCAGTTTTAATGTTAACTTCTTATTATTGATAAATATGCCATAGTTGCATAATCACAATAGTATAGAAAACTAGATTAAAGTCATATATTAACATCTTAGCACGTTTCGTAAATCTAATTTTTCCCAAAGGAATATTTAAATAAACACATTCGTAAATAAATGAATAAATATATTCTTACTGCCCCCCCCAAGGGAGGAATTGAGACTGTTTTTACATGAATACTCAAAAGAGTTTCTAGAACTTGACTAAAACACAGTTGAGGGTATTAAAATAATATTTAAGGTTGCGTTGGAAGGTTACAATGGAAATGGTGTAGGTGTGGCCAGAGGTGCAGTCAAATACTACTATGTGGTTCTAAAGATTGATTTGTTTTAAGACCTAACTAAACACATGAATTTATGGCTTCAAAACAGGTGGATCTAAGAAACAAAGTGAGAAAGGGCCATTTGGTTGCTCTATAAACATATGTATTTTTTGATATTGAGGGGTTTTTTTTTACTGTTTTTTTCTTCATAAAGGTCTAATAGTACTTATCTTGAATCCTCTCTGAAGTAGCCATAAAGTGAGCTGTATTGTTTTGATGATGCCCATATGAAAAATGGTAAAATGTATTCCTGTAGTTTTATGCTTTTAAGTTGGGCAACTACATCCATCCATCCATCCATCCATCCATCCATCCATCCATCCATCCATCCATGCATCTGCCCATGCATACAAGCATACATATATACCTACACATAAGTAAGGTTAGTTCCTAAAATACTAACCACACCTCCCATTCCTTCAATCTCCACTTTTGCTCCATTCATAACAATATTCTTCCTGTAAGAAACTATTTGGTAATCATAAACTATGAATATATTTCTGACCTATGATTTTGATGTTATTTACTATCTTATGTATTTATATTCTTCTTGCAATACTTAAAAATAAGTGAAAATATTACCTCCTCACATAAAATCTAAAAGAAATCAAACAAAAATACAATGTTAAATATTTATTGTAAGGGGATAAGAGTTCAATTTCCCAATTCCATCAAGCTCTAATTTGACAATGCTGTGCTAAGAGATTCATCCCTGCATTATTGTTAAGTGACCCTTTTTGCTTCATAGTCACAATCTGCATCTCTTTTTGGAAAATGGTAGAAAATAATGTGCAAAAGCTCTAATGCACTTCCCAGTAAAATATTTCTGTTTAATGACTTCTAATGAACCCCTGTTTTATGCAGGGTGTGAAAAGGTGCCAAGATGTGTGAAACAATTAGAATGACAAAAAGCAGGAGTTTTAAAAAGCTATTTCGCTTGTGTAATGTGTGTGAAAAACCAGAATAAGTCCTAAGGGAAAAATTAATTTTAATAAGCTTTTTTTTTGCTTAAAGACTGTGTGAATTGAAAGCAGAAAGAATGGGGGATTAATGGATCAGGAATAATATGAGACTTTGATGCTGTGGAAAAAAATTGATTCCAGTATCCACCTGTTACTATGCCCTTGAACTTTAGGGAAATTGGGGATCCAATACTAGATTAAAAAAAAGAAAAACAAAGATGATCTTTTCTATAGCTTTCTTGATATGTGCTTACTTATTCATTGAACATCTTGTGTTATATGTGCAGTCATAGCTGAAATGTACTTTTGAGAAATGATAAGATTTTAGAGAATTTGGATTCGATTTTTAAATACAATTCAAGTATCTCTTATATTTTACTGACTGAATATGAGATGAGCATTGTTAATCAAAAAAATTCAGAAGCTACAACACATGACTTTCTCAGGAGATATTATTAAATATTAATATAAATAAAACTTCATTTTAATATGATTTAAATAAATAGTGAGAAGTGAAGAATTGGCTCCAGGATTTAAGGTAAAAGGTTTTACATGATGGTTTCTAGAATATTTGGTTTAGTAAATGTGTATTATATCTAAAAGATTTCTTCTTTATTTTTGTCTATATTTCAATTTTAAAGAATCTAAAGATACATACAATCTTCACAGTAAATAATCAAATAAGAAACACTTGAGAATCTTTCCACAGAACACATATATCTGTGGCACAGTAAGAGACAAGCTACTGGTCATGGAATTATTGCTGAAAATGATGCTTGTTTGTGACATAATGCTGATTCTTCTCTTTATTAACAATGAGACTTTAGCTAAGCAATGTGCTGTCATTTTATCAACTCTGAAGATGTGACTTTTTGATTTCAGGATTCCAGTAATTTGTGAAAACTGTGTCTTCATAGTAGCTATGAAATGGCAGTGACAGTCATTTTTATTATCCTTGGGCTTTTAATCAGGGCCTGGGCATTGTCCCTGAGCTTCTTTGCTCAGGGTTAGGACTCTACCACTTCAGCCTCAGCACCACTTCCAGCCTTTACTTATTGTGTGGTACTGAGGAATACAACCAATGACTTCAGGCACGCTAGGCAAGCATTCTACCACTAAGCCATAATTCTAGCCCCAAGGCAGTAAAGCCAGTGGTGGGGATCTTAAGGCTATTGAGTGAATTCTGTGAAATCACATTCTTTTTTTTTCATATACTTTTTATTGTAATTTATAGAAGGGTTACATTATATTCACCAGATAGAAGGTACATTAATTCACATACATTGATACTCTTTCTCATGTCTTGGTCCCCATTTCCCTCCCCCCAACCCCCATCCCTCACCTTGTTTTTCCCCCTTCCTATCCTATTTCAAATAACCAAATACAAATATATCCTATATATCAGATAACAAAGTGAGATACTGTAACAATATGAGATAACCAAGGGACAGCAAACAGATGAGATATAACATAGTACATTAAGGACAACAATTACTCATTATATGGCTTTTGTTTCTATATCCTAGAGGTTCTTTCATTTAGTGTCACACTGTATGGCCTTATGTATCTAGGTTTTGCAAATCTCTGCTAGGAGAGACCAAGGTTTCTACTGATTATGACAAATGAGGGAAACCATTGAGCCTATGTTCATTTGAGTCTGGCTTATTCACTTAATATCATTTTTTCTAAGTCTTTCCATTTCCTAACAAATGGGGCAATGTTATTCTTTCTGACAGCAGCATAGAATTCCATTGTGTACAAATACCACATCTTGTTGATCCATTCATCGACTGAGGGACATCTGGATTGGTTCCGTATCTTTGCTATGGTAAATAGTGATGCAATGAACATCGTTGTGCTAGTGGATTTAGTATGTCCTTGTGAAATCGCATTCTTAAAATGAGAAAGCATTGGGGCCAGGAGTTTGGCCCAGTGGTAGAGTGCTTGCCTAGCATGCACGAAGACCCGGGTTCGATTCCTTGGTACCACATACATAGCAAAAAGCCGGAAGTGGTGCTGAGGCTCAAGTGGTAGAGTGCTAGCCTTGAGAAAGTCCAAGGACAGTGCTCAAGCCCTGAGCTCAAGCCCAGGACTGGCAAAAAAAAATGAGAAAGCATTATACCATTTTTGGATCTCAAAAAGAATATTATCTTCCTACCAAAAGTCATGGCATGTAGCTCTTGCTAGTGTGACATGGCTTCAGAGCAAACAAAAGGTATCCTCAGCCTTGAGGACAGGTGGAGGTAGAGCCTAGAATGGAGAGTGAGAGGCCATAGAATATTACCTAATGTCTATTTTTTAGATCGTGATGATGCCTATATACATGTATTTATATTGTGAAAGCTCACTGAGCTGTGCATGTACAATGGATGCTCTCTTCTGGATCTTTTTTTTACTTCAGTAAAACACAGTTTTCTTCCCCAACCATGCTCTTTGTGTGCTTTGTATTTGTATTCTTATCACACCTTGTTATCATCTTTTCTACCCCATAAGATTTAAATCCATATAATCCATATTGAATAAATTTCTATTTTATTCATTGCCACATTTCAAGTATCTGTAAAAGGCCAATGCAAAAAAAAAGAAGGAGAAGCTCAATAACCCTGGAAATACAAATCACAGCAACATTGAGATTTCATCTCTCCCCAGTATGAATGGCTATCATCAAGAAAATGACAACAAATGCTAGTGAAGATTCTTGGGAAAATGAACCCTATTATGCTATTGGGATAGAATTGTAAATTAGTGTGACTCCTTTGAAAGACAGTCTGGAGATTCCTCCAAAATAAACATATAATCTTCCTGTAATCTAGTGTAACACTCCTGGAGTGTAATCTAAAAGATTATGAGTCAGGATATAGTAAAGACACTAACACACCTACGTTAATCCGTCACTTTATTATTCATTCTAGCTAAGTTATGGAAACTTAGTTGCCCTACAATGGGCATATCGATCAAGAAAATGTGATATCACACACAGACACATGTTATATATTTACTGTTTACTCATCCACCAGAAAATACTATACTATTATGTCATTTGTAGAGAAATGTATGGATTTAGAAAAGTTAGGTTAAGTAAAATAAGTCAGTTTCAGAAAACCTACCTTCATATGCAGAAGTTAGATCTAAGCTACATATATGCAAATATGCATAGACATAAGAAATGAGTAAAAGGAGCTGACATGTGTTGCCAAGGATGTGAGGGGAGCAAAAGGGATGGGGAGAAGAGAAATGGAGAAAGAGTAGGTGAATATAGTCATATTCAATGGATACATATGAAAATGGAACCCAGTGATTTGAGGAGATGAGTAGAGCTGGGAGAGATGGGGGCAAGCTAGAACTACGTACTTCTGGTTATTTTGCTGGCTAATAGAGATAAGAGTTTCAGGGACTTAACTCCCTGGGATGACTTCAAACTTAGAGTCTCAAATCTCAGCCGTCTTGGTGGCTAGGAATTTAGGCCAGACAGTGACAGACGTCTTAAGTAAAGATCCTCAAAGTTCAAATTATAGCTAGAAAGATAGTTAGAGTATAATTTTTTCTCAAAAAATTCTAGGAGCAAAGACATAAGGCATGAAGATATGCATGTACAATATATGTATACTATATAAAGAACTTCTGTGGCTCATAAGATAAAAAGTAAAGTAACCTAATTTAAAAAGTAGAAGTGACTGAAACTTGAAGTGAGGAAACTTGAATGACAAACAACTAAATAGAAGACATTATTATTATTAAAGGAGATACAAAAACTAAATTACAATGTTTTGCTGAGAAAAGGATATTTTTAATACCATGATTTCAAAATATTTCTTTTTGTTACTAAGACTCAAAGCCAATGGAACAGTAACATGGCCCAAGTCAACATTTGAATAAGGGCCTGGAGATCCACTGACAACTTCTTGTGTCTAGAGAAAACTGCAACAAGCTAATGTTACCTTGTGCATATATTAAATTAGCTATTCCTTGGAATGCTGGTTATACAAGCACAAAATAAGCTAGCAAGCTAATGTCTCTGCTAACCTGCATTCCTTGTGGTAATCAGGGTGGGAAAGGGACGCTATATTCTTGGTCTAATTGGCTGCCACTGAACTTTCTGGTTAAAGTATGGTGAGAGAAGAGCTATCTGTCCAACCTGTCATCACCAAACTGTCTCAATAGGTTTCCTTACCTTCTCTAGTAATTGCTTTCCTTTGATAGCAATTCTTAATAACCTTTATGACTTACATGTCACCACGGGTCTTTTCTTGAAACTCTTGACAGCCTACTTACTACATTGTCCTAGTAGAATTAAGCTGTGGACAGGACACACAGTCAGAATATTGGCGGAGGCTCAGTGATTGTAGCCATAAAAGTCAACGTAAGAAATTCTGATAGTGAGGGGAAAGTTCTGCATCGTGATATATAAAATCAAGGAGGGCATTATGCTGGTGAAATTCTAGGAAGATGCTAGCATTATTGCTATGAGATAGCTCTTTAAATGTTATTAGAGCTATTTACACAGGAATCTGTAAATATATCATAAAAAATAAGAATAGTGAGGTAGGCATTAGTGGTTCATGCTTAGACTGTTAGCTGCTAATGAGGCAGAAATCTGAGGATGGTGATTTGCAGCCAGCCTATACAAACCAATCCTTTAGATTCTTATCTCCAATTAGAAAGCTAGAACTGGGGATATAGCTTAAATAATAGAGTTTCAGCCTTGACTAAAATATGAAAAGGCCTTGAGTTCAAACTCCAATACTGGCATAAAATCAAAACAAAGCTGAAGCACAAAAATAAGACAATATCAAGGTGACAGCAATAAAGAAAAGATTGAATGGCAGACATTAACTATCTGTTATTTGCAGGCATAGACACATTCTAAAATACTGTTTTATTCATTAGTAATGGTGCTATACATTGACCATTTTGGAAAGCATTTTGACAATAAGAAGTAAAATTAAAGCTCTTCAGAGCTTATTCTCTAACCATTTTACTTTGATATCTGCTCTTTGAAGATATTTACAACACAATATTATTCATAAAATTAAGAGAATAAAGAAGTAAAATTTTAACTCTCATTGAAAAAGAAGAAAATGGGAATTTCTACATGCATTGGATATTGGTATTATTTTAAAAATTCATTAAAAATTCATGAATCTGTGTGGATAAAGAAGGAGGATATTATAATAAAATGGATTAGGCTTTTGTACACAGCTTTTAGTCTCAGCAAGGATCATACTTATGAGCAATTGGAATTTTTTTCATTTCAGATACAACATATTGTGTCTATTGTCAGAGGTCAGCAGGACAACCTCATCAAGAGCAATGCAAGCAATTCATGTACCATGTAGGGCGTGGGCAGCATGAGTATGTCTGGAACTCAGCAAGGAGCCAAGTTGGAAATGGAAATGTACAGAACTCAAACTAGTTTTCAGTTCTACTTAGGATTTTATCATAGTGTTTCAGGACAGGGAGAAATTTTAAAATCCAAACACTTCTCTTTATAGATAAGGAAATTGAAGTCCAGGAAATTTCAGGGATTATCTAAAATTCTAGTTAGGTAATACTTGCACTAAAGTTGTACTCCAGGATGGCTGACTGTAGCTGGAGGCAGTCTTTAGTGAGTATACTATCAGTCATAATAATGATCAAGTAAAAGTCTAGAGGATAACAAGATTAGAGAATCTTTAATGGAAATCAGATTATTTACTTCCTATTAATAAGTATGGTACATATCGGTTTGGTATCAAAGAAAAACATTTATTTACTTGGATTTATTCTCTTGGCCTGGTAATACTGAGGATGGTGAAAAACAATATGAATGGCTAAGATAGTGTATGCTGACCTGCCATGGTGATTAAAATAAAGGCAACATATACCTCTATTTTTTTTTCCAGTCCTGGGCTTAAGCTCAGGGCCTGAGCCCTGTCCTTAGATTTCCTCAAGTCTAGAGCTCTACCACTTGAGCCTCAGCAACATTTCCAGCTTTTTTTCTATGAATGTAGAATTGAACCCAGATCTTCATACATGCTAGGCAAGCACTCTACCACTAGGCCAAAACTCCAGCCATATACTTCTATTTTTAAACAGAGAAATCTATTACACCCAGCTGGAAATTATTTCTTTACTCTTTTCTTTCCCTTTATGGTTTTTATCCTCTGTTGTTGATGTGTCTGACTTCAGTACCTAGTATAAATACATTTATTTGTTTAATTGAATTAGGGAAGGGAAAGAGAAACAAGATGATGAAACAAAGGACAAAGGGTGGACTAATGTAATAATGTTATTTACAAGACAATTGGTTGGAAATTAACTTGACAACTTGGGAGTGTGTGGGGAAAAGAGGAGTGGCAGAAAAACATGGGAAGGAGTAACATGTTCAAGAAGTAATGTACTTACTACTTTATGAATGTAACTGTAACTCTATCATCATAATAATAAAATAAAATTTAAAAAGAATGTGCATTTAATTAATAGCTATTTCAAAGAGAAATTTCTGGGTAAAAAACTTACAAAACCTAGTGTTTTATTTGCAATTCTCTTTTTTTCAGAAATGGTAATAATATAAAAGTGTAAAAATACAACAGATAGAAGTTAGCATCAATATGAAGCCTTACTGAGAGTCTTCATAAGCATTATTTTATCTTGTAGAAAAAGCTCCAGGGTGTTACAGAGACCTTCAAACTAGTAGGTCAAAGGAAACAACAAGGGAAATGTTTAATCATTTTACTCTCACCTGCCCTAAATTAATATTAACCATCCCCCTTGAGAGAAAATATCTATTAGATTTTTTTTGTTATTTTCAAAATAGCTTAAGTGTGTTTGGGGCTGTGTCAAGTTAACTAAGCTATTTTTATATGTGTATCCGGCATACAAAATACTTTAAGCCAGAAAAATTTGATGATCATTCAACATTCCCAAGTGTTTCATTTTATAAAATGTTCTAAGGATACAATATAAATGAAAGTGGAATTAAAATTAAAGACATAGCTTAAAGTAAAGTTTTATTATGCTTCTGGCGTAATGCTTAGCTTTTTAGTGTTTAAATAATGAGAACTTTTTATTACTCATTATACTTTCAGTAACACTAAAAACTCCAATTTGACTGGCTTGTAGAGGCATATAAAGTTTATTTCAGCAAATATGCAGTCACAAATAAATTTAACCCAATTAATGGGTATCCAGACCAAATCACAAGTGAAAATTAGAGTTGCAAAACCTTAGCTAATAAAAAAAATTCTATCATCAAGAATATGCAATTTATGTAAACAAAACTTAGAGGCAGATTTCAAATGTTGTTGTTGTAAGCTGGGAAAGAGTTGTTTCACCACTGATGAAGATCAGGGATAATTTGGGAACCTCTATGCCTTGGGAGAAAACACTGGGTTTGGAATTATTTGGTATCGATTATATCACAGGGAGAATGAACTGTGGAAATTAACCAATAGTGAAAGTCAGTTCTGTAAAAAATGTCATTTAAAAACAATAGAAATTAAGTGTAAGAATTACAGAATTTTCTAGGAGAGATTAAATGATGAACATTACAGAGATGGGCTTTCCAATAATCAGGGATACATGTGGGTTGTATATCCTGTTCTTGAGTTAATGTAGAAAAAGTATCAAAAATTAAGCTATGATATACAAGGGTTACATTTGCTAATCAAATCCATGATTTCTTTTGGAGAAGCATGTAAAGAAAGTAACAATATAATTGCCATTAATAAAAATAAATTAATAAGCAAGCTGTGGGGGAAAATACTATCCACTGAATTTCTGAAAAAGTATTCTGATCAGGAATTGCTAGAATAGTCATTTATCATGTCAGCTAATCTAATAGTTATAGCCATGAAACAAAATGTTAAGGTCACCATTTGATATAGGAAAAATTGGAAACCACCAGTGAGAGCTAATGTTTAGGAGGTCAGTGCACATTAGACTTAAAGGTCTTTAATAACTGTGTGCACCTCGGCATGTAGGAGGTGATGTTATGGCATCCCAAGTGAAGTTACATTAATAAAGATAGCCAGCCCCCAAGCTGAGCACAAACCTTCACAGTGATATTTCAGAGTCTGTAATGCCAGTTCATCCATAAGAGATCTACTGTGACACTAGGTACATTTTTAAAAGATGTTTCTCCTGCTTATTTCCAGAGGTATATGGTTTTCTGTAGGTCAATTAATTTCTTGCATGTTATTTGTATCTCTCTTTGCAGATTTTAGTACTAATACCAAATAGGTACATGTTCTGGATGTGTTATCCAGATGGAAAAGCCTATTGCAGACATACAATTGCTTAAGATTGGAAACATAAAAATGACAAATATTTTTAAACAGGATGGTACTTCTGTTCTTCAATTCTGTACAGAGACAGTCAATAAATGAGCAATCAAATGAATACCTATGTAATTAAGAATATTGACGAATGTCGTGAAGGCACCAAAAAAGGTCTTCTGGTGAAAAGAAGTAGGTGGGATTTTACTTTAAATAGAGTGGCAAATAAAGACTTCTCTGAAGAGAAGATATTAAAGCTAGAAAACTGATGGAGCTAGAAGTCTAAAGATCCAGAAATTCAAAGGTCCAAAGTGGGGGGCAGAAGAGTAAATAGGGTAAGGGGGAATGCAGATATGAACTCATTGTATGTACCACAGGATTGAGAAATAGAAGGGTAAGTATGGGTTGAATTGGGAGTAAAGATGTTGAAGTGATGACACAACACAGATCGAGATGAACTGTATACATCAACTACTTGTTAATGAAAAAAGAGTCAATACAACCAAAAATATTAAGATAAGTAAGGGAAAGAGTAGATTGGAGAGAGTGGGTAAGAATGTTGAAAGTGGTGATATTGATCAAGAAAAACTATATTCAGAAACTGCTTTGGTCGATGACAGATTCTTTGTACAACAACTTAAAGATAATAAAAAATATTACACTAACAAAACCCAAAAGAAATTCAAGGTTGTGCAGAAATTTAGGTGATTCAGGAAAGAAAAAGAAGGATAAAACCTAAAGATAAACAAAAAAACCAGTACCTTGTATACATTTAAACCAAAGGGAAGAGGGAACATGTTCATAAAAGAAGTAATCTATAGGGAAAGCCATGAATTACAGATGAACAAGTGATTATTAAAATCGATCCTGATGTGGGACTACTTTCTACTTAATCCAAATCTACTTTATCCTAGATAGGTGGAATAATCATCTACATCAAAGAAGTATTTAAACAGACAAAATACCCTAAGAGGGTTTTCATATACAGAATTTGATTTTCTATGTGTCTTCTGAATTCTGGCACATTTAGTGCTCATAAAAATTATATATGGGGAAGCATTCAGAGACCCGAGTCCTATTTTTTAATAACTACTTTAGATACCATGAAATTTCAAGGCTTAATCCATTAAGTCTCAGATTCTGAGCTCTGCATTATGAGCTGGGGTAGCTGTTCCATATTAGACTTTCAAGGAAGTAGCCCAAAGCCAAGGAATTACATACTTTATTTTTACTAAAATATTGCCTTACTACAGTTCTAGTTTTCTCATCTTAATAGGTACTGTGCCTATGGGACTTTATTGATGTCCTACTTCAAGTTGATTTTGGGCACAGAGTGATTTTTTTTTTTCAATTTTAGAAACTAGGTGAATCTGGAGAATTAGGCCAGAGCAGAATAAAACAAATGATTTAACCAAGTGAATGTGTGTGTGTGTGTGTGTGTGTGTGCGTGCGTGCGTGTGTGTGTGTGTGTGTGTGTGAGAGAGAGAGAGAGAGAGAGAGAGAGAGAGAGAGAGAGAGAGAGAGAGAGAGAATGAGAGAGAGAGAGAGAGAGAGAGAGGGGGGAGGAGAGAGGAGAGAGAAACTAGCAAGTTATAATCAGTGTGTCTGTCTTCATTTTCTCAAAAGACTCTCTAGTGCAACTATAATATATATGGAAATTATATACAAATGACAATTATAAATATATGCTAACTATATATAATATACTCTGAAGTTGACGTTTGGACTGATGATACAAGACTATATACAACTGAACATTCCAAATTACATTCAAGTCATTCCAGTATATCAATACTTCTACTTCAAGATAATAATAAAATGAAAATAAGAAAAATAAAACAAGAAAAACAAAAGTTTTAGAGATAACTTCAGACAAATCTGATTCTGATTTCACTTCTTTGGCAGAAATTTCTCTGTTGCTTTTTTCATAAAAATAAATTTATTGGACAAATAAAAATTATAAACATTAATAAGGTACCAATTGATATTTTAATATATAGATACATTATGTGCTGTTGAAATCAAGTTGAATGCGCGTAAGAGCATCTGTAATAAGGCTAAAGGCATCTGGAATTTCTTGACACTACGCTTCAAGGGAAAAAGCCTTTGGCACCACAGAAAAAGTTTATGAGACAATTAGGGGTAGTTTAGACATTCACATTTCTCCTAAAGCTATTAGAGAGTGTGGATGTGTTCACCAGAAGCAGGATATAGAGCATGCAGCCATGGCTGCTGACTGAACAGGTTTCAAAGATGAAGTGGAACATGTGGCCATTTAGCCGCTGACTCCAGCTAAATTGGTTAATGGCTAGTATCCTCTAAATGAGGTATCAAGCTGAAAGACTCATAATCTCTTCCCATGCGCAGATTTTAATTAAATAATTATAATACCCTTGTTGTAATTATTTATCAGTAACTGTGCTCTTGAGTATTGCCTTCTTGCCTTTGTCTCTTCTGTGAGCTCAGTCAAACAGTGAAACATTCACTTAGCAAAAGCAAGGAAAATGGATGATTCCTATTTATCTTGATATGACACTTGAAGTGTTATGTCAGAAAGAGAGGACATCACAGTTTCCTTACCTTTCAATAGGATAGGATTGGACTTAATCTACACATGTATTCAGCTACTAAAACAGTCAAGAAGTTTCAAGAATGTGAGAAGACATAACTTCTCAATTTTTAACTTAACATTGTAGCTTCTATAGTCATCAAGAAATGATATTTTTCCTATTTGAGTACTCTTGAAATTATAGCCTTAAGAGACATATGGATCTCAAATATTGAGATTTACAACAGATGCCAAAAACTAAAATGACTCTTTTTGTTTTTAAGGAAAATAATTTCAAGTTTTCTCCCATTTAGTATGCTGTTTAATATAGGCTTCATATATACATACATATATTATATATATATATGTGTATATATATATATATATTTCGTGTTTCTTCCTTCTGTTCTTAGTTTCCACTCCGGTCTACATGTTAAAAGGCCTGGATGGAGATGAAGATCCAATTTTTCAATATAGACCCAATTTCCATGAAAACAGAGGTTGACATCTAGGTTAGTTCTAGAAGAGAGTGTAATAAAGATCAAATACAATTCTGGCTCATATGGATGTTGGTAGGTCACAGCTCTAATCCCAGTGACTCAGGAGGCTTAAATTCAGAGGCTCAAGATTCAAAACCAACATTCTGCTCAAAGCCTGAGTAGAAATATGTCAGATTTCTCCAAAATAACCAGTAAAAATATTGGGTAGAGTATCAGCTAAGCTGTAAAATGAGTGTACGTCCTTGAGTTCAAATCTTCATACCACTACTGCCAAAAAATGGACACACACACACACACAAGGACTTAAAAGTATCTATCAAAATCAATAAACCTTACACATCAAGGAAGAGCCCAAAATCCATCACTATAAGGAAAGTTTCCTACTAGAACCAACTAATTTACAAATATATGTTATAGCACCACCCAGTAAACTCCTAGTGTATGTACCATATTGCCAGCATCCTTCAGAGTCATGGAAAATTACAGATTTTATGGAGTACAGAAGAGTAAATAATTACATATAGTTCTATAGACTTTTAAATTTTATGCAGATATAGCTGTGATCATCAGAAAATAATTTTCATGACTTCTTTTCAAACAAATTCATTGAATATAATATATAAAATTAAAACATTTTCTATTATAGCTCAAAAATTTGCAGACCAACAACTTGATAAATTAGCTTTGTTATTTTACTATCACTGTTTTTGATGACATTATAGGGAGCTTATTACAAAAATAACATAAGTTTTGGAGACAAACCAACTTACTATGAAGACTCGAGACATATTACATAATTTCCTTGAATCCCAGTTTCAGCTAGGAGTCTAAATACCAGCAGTGGTAATAACAACTGGGGTTGCTAAGAAATGTACTTTGCAAATGAATAGATTATTCTTCATTATCTATCTCCTAGTAAATTTATGTTTGACTTCTTGAAAGGTCACTCTGATAAATAAACTAAAAAAAAATAGCTTTAAAAATACCCAAATAAGGGGACGGGAGTTTTGCCTAGTGGTTCAAGTGCTTGCCTAGCATGCATGAAGATCCAGGTTCGATTCCTCGATACCACATATAGAAAAAAGCCGGAAGTGGTGCTGAGGTTCAAGTGGTAGAGCTCTAGCCTTGAGAAAGTCCAAGGACAGTGCTCAGGCCCAGAGCTCAAGCCCAGGACTGGCAAAACAAAACAAAACAAAACAAAACAAATATTCTTGATTTACATTGCTTAGTCTGATTTTCTGACAAACATCAGCACATTTTTGCATGCCAATGTTATAGCTTAAAGTGATAAAATATTAATTTCAATCAGCCCAGAAAATTCATCTTCTATGTTATTAGCTGTTTTTTCCAATTTATGCAAGCCTACAACTTTAAACCAAATCACTTGTAAAGAAAATAGTTGAGTTCCAATAGACTATCCTAAAAATCAAGATGAATATAATGAACTTGAAATGGAAGTAAGTTTACATACTTTTCCACAAAGAATATCCACAAACATAACTCAATTCTAGCTTTAGTTGTAAAGAAATGTTTCTTATATTTAATTGTTGCACATTAAATTGTCTGTAGGATATACATATAATGAACTTTGATCATATTCAGATCCCTTTAATTCTCCTGCTTTCCTTCTCTTTTAATTTCCTTCTTCCACTTTCCTGATAATCTTTCTTTGACTTTCAACACCTTGGAAGTTTCTGTTGTTTTGTTTTTCTTAGCTTCCATACATAAATGACAGAAAACATGATACTTCTCTTCGTGGGACTGGCTTATCTCTCTTAACATGAGAATCCATTCTTACTGTCCGGATTTATAGCTGATTTGCAGCTTAGGACACATGCTGGGGTCACAAGCACCCTAATGTCAGCTTATCTGTCAGCTATCACATTCTCAAACACAGCATCCAGTTACTTTGGACAGGGATGTTGGATCCTAACAGCTCTGCCACTGCCAGTGATCTTTTAATAGCTGAAGGATTCAAGCACTAACTTTCTCATTTAGTGTTGACAATGATGTTGCCCAGATTCCCAGGCCTGGCAGACTCCAGAAGACATTAAAGTTTATGTCAGTATTACAGCTCTTACTAACAATAACAACAAAAAATAACAGCAAAAAACCTTTGTAAACTTTGAAGGCATACATCACCATAACAAGCAGGTTGTTTACAAACTCTAACAACTCTGAGAGAATCCATGATATCTGATTAAAACGCCTGTGTAAATTGTGCCACATCCTGAATTCATATCTACATAAAGCCATTCTGAGAACCTAGGAATGAAAAAGAACCTTCTAATGTCTGGACCATCTAAAAGTGACATAAAGAAATTAGCAAGAAAGGCTCTTCAGCAAAGGTTGGCCTCTTGGGTATAACTAAGCAACCTTTGAGAAACAGACAGTGGTATTCCAATACGATAGCACCATGCTTTGCTAGGTTATTTCTGACATGGCAAGTAATGCATTGTTTAGTTGTACCCATGTACACCATTAAAGGCATCACAGTGTGTCACAGATTCAGCAAGTTTGTCATAACATGTGAGCTGGAGAATATTAAGGGGGAAAAACCCATTTTCAATTTCTGCTTAATGTTCTGGTGAAAATAATCTAAGTCATTTCTGTGAATGTATTTACCTTCCAAGTGCTGTAACTACTCTTCAAGCTGCAGATCCTAACATAGTATCTTCAGTGTTGTGGTAGCTGCATACTTTCTCTTCCTTATTTAGTTTTGCATTCCTTTCTTACTCTTCAGTGATGCATGAAAGTTTCAACATGTTTCTTTTACTTATAGAGTTAATTAACCTTAACACTACACTGACATTTGCAAGGTTTACTGGAGCAGTGAAAGTGTCTTTGTAGGCAAAAATAAAATAGATCCCAAGAGTATATTTTTGCAATTGTTTTTCTGATTATTTTATGGTTATTAAAGTCTCACAGTAGTCTTCCACAATTAGTGCTGCCTATGGAAAGAAATATGCATTCTTTCATTCTTGTCATAAAATAACTTTCATTTATTTTGCTGTCCAATCATTAAAATCTGCCTAGAGGATTCTCCTTGTCCATTGAGCATATCTACTAAGAACTGCTCCATATTTAACTCGCTCTTAGATCACACCATGGCTTGAGAATTCTTTTAATCTCTTTTCCATTTATAACTGTACTGCTTGACCTTTTTCAGCAAGGTGTCTTGTATATAAAATGTCAGAGAGAGGATTACAGACATGGGACAAAGATATAGTTTAATTAAAAAAGGTCCTGTGAGATTGAAAAAGGTTACTGGCCAAGATCACAAATATTTAATGCCAGATGACTATTTATGAGACCAAAAGGAAAAAAAAGAAAGAAGAGCAGAGATTTACTGACCATTTATAATTGACCATCTATTAAATTTTCAATAATTAGATTACACTTCTGATTAAAACTTTTGCTTGATATTTATGATAAATTAAAATATTAAAGCAATAAGCCATGCAAGTTATAAAAATGAAAATTAATTCAAGCTCCCTATAAGTGAGGCTATATAACAGAAGTGTAAAGACTTGGTTATTTTTAATGTCAAGGTCTGAATATTTTAAAAATCCATTCATTTCTCACAGCCACTTTTGTGGGGTTATGAATGGGATAGTTAACACAGATGCATACATGCAACAAGTGCTTCCCACGCCTTTATTTTTCCATCCAATCTCATATGTATAAACATATATGCAAGTGAATATATTTAAAACAGATTTAAATAATCATTGATTTGGCAATCATACTATTTATGTAGAAGAAGTAGCCAAAAAATAAAAAAGAACAATGGTATGAAAACTGGTTTGACCAAGATTATATTGTCAGCCAAAGTAAATATACACACATAACAAACATAGACACATGTGGAAACACATTCACACATGTACATTGCACATGTATACAGAATAATATCCAGCTTGATCGGTGGGATGGTAACATGTTGGGATCCAGCATGGAGTTTCATTAACTTTGTACCCATTAATGACTATCATAGTACATGAGGACGTTTTGGATGTTAGAGAGGTAGGTGAAGTTTCTTTTAAACTCTAAAATTAAAAAAAAAGATAATGCTCTAACAATAAGGGTACTGAAGAACTCTAAGCTAAACCCTTTTCATATTAACTCTAATATTCATATTAACTCGACCCAAAGGCTTCCTAGCACCAAACCTTGCATCTGTGAATAAAGAATTGGTAATAATGCTGGAGCTTAAGATAAAGACAAAGTTTACTGAGACCATGATTTAGAAATAATATTCAGATGCCAGGTGTAGTGGCTCACACCTGCAATCCTACCTAATCAGGAGGCTGAGATCTGAAGACCACTGTTCAAAGTTATTCTGGGCACTAAAACTGTGAGACTCTTATCCCCAATTAACCACTAGAAAACTGGAAGTGGGGCTGTGGCTCAAGTGGTAGGATGGAACCCTTGAGTTTAAGAGCCCAGGGCCAGGAGGGATCACTACTACACTGTTGGTGGGAGTGTAAACTTGTTCAACCACTATGAAAAGCAGTATGACAGTTCCTCAAAAGACTAAACATAGAACTCCCCTATGACCCAGCAATTCCACTATTTGGCATTTACCCAATCATCCAGAAACAAGGGTATACTTAATCCACTAGCACAACGATGTTCATTGCAGCACTATTTACCATAGCAAAGATATGGAACCAACCCTCCATTGATGAGTGGATCAACAAGAGGTGGTATTTATACACAATGGAATTCTATGGTGCTGTCAGAAAGAACAACATCGCGCCATTTGTAAGGAAATGGAAAGACTTAGAAAAACTCATATTAAGTGAACTAAGCCAGACTCAAAGGAACATAGGCCCAATAGTCTCCCTCATAATCAGTAGAAAGCTTAGGCTCTCCTAACAGAGATTTACAATAGAACAAAATAAGAGACATTAGGCCAAATAGTACTACACTAAATGTAAGGACATCCAGAATAAGGAAACAAAAGCCATATAATGAGTGATTGTTGTCCTTTGTTTTTTTGCCAGTCCTGGGCTGGAGCTCAGGGCTTGAGCACTGTCCTTGGACTTTCTCAAGGCTAGCACTCTACCACTTCCGGCTTTTTGCTATGTATGTGGGGTACCGAGGACTCAAACCCTGGTCTTCGTGCATGTTAGGCAAGCACTCTACCACTAGGCCAAACTCCCGGCCCCGTGATTGTTGTCCTTAATGTACTATGTTATCCCTCATCTCTTTTGCCATCCTTTGGTTATCTCATACTGTTACAATTTTTCACCTTCTTATCTGATATATTTTATATGTGCTTAATTGGTTATTTGAAATTGGATAGGGAAGGGGGGAAATCAAGATAAGCGGGGGGGGGGGCGGAGAGGGAGAGGGAAATGGGGACCATGTCGTGAGAAAGGGTATCAATGTTTGTGAAGTAATGCACCTTCCATCTGATGAATATAATATAACCCTTCTATTAATCACAATAAAAAATAATTTAATAAAAAAGAGCCCAGGGCCAGAGTCCAAGCCCCACGACTAACAGACAAAAAAAAAAAAGAAAAGAAAAAGAAAAAGAAATTCAGGTTCCTCTGTCGGTCAGTCTATCTATCTATCTATCTATCTATCTATCTATCTATCTATGCATACATATTTTTAATAGAAGACTATTATGTGCCTGGTACTATAAAAATACTGGGGATAAAAATTACAAATGAATGTGATATATATATGTGTATGTGTGTATACCTACATATACATATATCATAAATCACATGTATTTGTGTGTATATGTATATGTATACACATTTGTGAATATAAATGTGCATGTGCATATATGCATACATTTCTATATACATATATATGTATACAAATTTATATGTTCCTCTGTTCTAGTGTGAAATCTACTGATGGTATGTGTAGGTATATATATATATATATATATATATATATATCTTTGTCACATAATTATACTAAAATATGTAATTACTTAGGTGGCTAATATGCATGAAATCTTGTAAGGAAGGTAAACTTCTTTAGACTGTGGCTGGGTTGATTGATGGAACTGGACTGGTGATAAGGAGCAGTGCAGGGAGCCAGTGCCCCAACAAGGGCACAAGATGAAACTTTTGCTGAGAATCATGGAAATTAGTAAGGCTTCAGCAGATGCAATTTTGGAACAGACAATGTTAAACTTTGGGGGATCCCCACAGAAGTAAATTTGCTCCTGTGATGATTGAACCCACCATAATGAAGAATGAGCAAGTGCAAAAATGTGATTTAGCTTCTTTTTCCCATATATGTTAAGTATTTTAAAGTATTTTAACTAGATCATATCATATTGTACAAGGGATCTGCACCCAAACTTCAATCATATAACTATACTTCAATATGAGAGATTCTTAGATATATGTATTGACATACACATAGGCAGGTGTTATTTCAATAATTGTCTCAGATGACATGAATGTGAGCTCAGACAAGCTATAACCTGCAAAGCAGGAAAGAGTCATGCTACTGTCTTGAGTTGAAAGGCAATATAGTGGCAGAATTCTTCCTCAGAGGATCCCATTTTTTTCTTAAGGATTTCAACTGATTACACGAGGCCTGACCACACTAGGAAGAGTGATCTACCTGATTCAAGATGTGTTGATTTAACTGTAAATCATATCTTAAAAATACTTCACAGAAGCATGTAGACTGCTGTTTGATAATGCAACTGACCCCTTAACAAAGCTGAATTAACGCTTAAAATCAATCATTGTAGGGCCGGGAGTTTTGCCTAGTGGTAGCATGCTTGCCTAGCATGCACAAAGACCCGGGTTGGATTCCTCAGTACCATATACATAGAAAAAAGCCGGAAATAGTGCTGAAACTCAAGTGGTAGAGCTCTGGCCCTGAGAAAGTCCAAGGACAGTGCTCAGGCCCTGAGCCCAAACCCAGGACTGGCAAAAGAAAGAAAGAAATTGATTATCGTAATGAGTAAATATCGCCAGATGTGGCAGTGATGGCACAAGGTCTCCTGGACAGAAGAAATGGAAAGTAGAAATGAAGCAATTTTCACAACAAAATTGCCTGGAAGCTGGTCCAACTGAACGAATTACATCAGATTTTATACTCAATTAAAATACACACATATAGAAAGAAAGATATTTAAATAATTACCTTGTTAGTTGTTGGGAAACCACAGAACATAAAAAGACAACATAAAAGGGTTTCAGAAGAAAAATAGGCCAACTATGAAGAAAGGTAATCAGTATGGTAATAGACTCTTTATTAGCACCAAGATCTGATACAAGGTAATGGAAACAATTTTCAAAGAGCTTATGAGAAATAAGCAGACAGGAGGATTTTAAATAGCTAAATAAAAGAAAGCGAGAGTAGACAGAAAGAGAATGAGAGAGGGGAGAGAATAGCAATTTATTTAAGACAAATATTGGAAGCTTCTTAATTTGAGATTTTTCTGTGAAAGAAATACTAAATGATACAGTTAAGTACAATCAACAGAGTATTCTGAAAACAGGACCAAATTGTTCCTTAAATTTTTTAAACTTTTGTAAGGCTAAATCACAAAATGTATATACAAAATATTCAAAAGCAGGGGCCATGAGTGTGGCCTAGTAGTTAGGTGCTCGCAGCATGCATAAATCCCTGGGTTTGATTCCTCGGTACCAGATACTCAGAAAAAAGCCAGAAGTGGTACTGTGGCTCAAGTGGTTGAGCACTAGCCTTGAGAAAGCCTATGGACAGTGCCCAGGTCCTAAGTTCAAGCCCCAGGACTGGCAAAAAAAAATTCAAAAGCAGCATGTATCTAAAATACTGACAATTATCATAAAAAGGAGGAAGATTTATTAAACATTAAATTTCTGTGATGGTTTTTAGGAAGGAAGAGATATTTGGTATTATAATTTGTGATATCTAAAATAGTTATTAGTGATGAACCTTTCTGACCATGAAGAAAATGAAAATCAAGATGACATGAGATTCCGTCTCATTCCAATCACAATGGACATCATTGACAACATAAACCACCACAAATAGTAGAAGAGATATGGGCCAAATGGACCTTAACAAAGACTTGGTGAAAAATCTAAACTACTATAATCACTATGTATGGCAGGATGGGAATTCCTCAAAACACTAGAAATGAAACTACAATATGATTCAGCAGGTTTTTGAAGGCATGACATAAATAACTGGAGGCCAAGCACTGGTGGTTCATACCTATAATTCAAACCTCTCAGGAAGCTGAGATCTGAGGATAGTGGTTCAAAGCCAGCCTGTGCATGAAACTAATCTCCAAGTAACCACCAAAAAACTGGAAGTGGCACTATGGCTCAAAGTGGTAGAGCACTAATCTTGAGCTGTATAGCTCAGAGACAGAGCCTAGGACCAGAGTTCAAGCCTCATGACCAACAAAATAAAAAGAGAGAGAGAGAGGCCTATGTATCCACTATTCACAAGAACTAAGTGACGGAAATATGGAAGCATCTACAATGCCTTGCAAATAATCAATATATGGAGAAAATATGACATTCATCTACGGAGATAAGCATCATTATTCAGCCATAAATAGAGATAGTCATATTGTGAAGTAAGCCAAATTTACAAGGACATAGGTCCAATATTTTCTCTCATAAGTGAACTTAGACCTAAAAGATGAACATATCCATATGTACATAAACATATACATGATTATTCTAAAATAGGCTGCATCCCTATGTG
The DNA here is from genome assembly GCF_031878675.1 of Megascapheus bottae. Taxonomy (NCBI): domain Eukaryota; kingdom Metazoa; phylum Chordata; class Mammalia; order Rodentia; family Geomyidae; genus Megascapheus; species Megascapheus bottae. The sequence goes on along the minus strand of NC_143513.1, from coordinate 57,441,774 downwards.
AGAAATCATGGTGATGCTCTTTTGAACAATTAGCATGCAGTTCATCAAAAATGAAGTTGAGCTATGTCACACTTGGGGTTTGGTACCAGTGTGGGGAGCAAAAGCAAGCAGATAGGGTGAAGGAGGTTCTTTTGGGAGGTAATAGGTGGAGAGTGACTCTGGTAAAGATGCATTGTGTGTAGAAATGGAAATATCAAAAATGGAACTCATTTCTTTTACAAATAGTTGATGCTCATAAATAAAGGAAAAAGAGAAGAAAAGAGAAAATAATTTTAGAAGACAAAAAATGCAAAAGAAACAGATATTCCTTTTGGTGGAAATATACCAGGTAATAATTCACAGTTTGTCATGCTGATATTTGGTACATATTTCATTGAGAAGGCACTGCTGATAGCTAGAAAATCAGGTCAGAGAAACAATGATGAAGGCTATTGTTCGCTGGAAATTATAGTGTACTTAAAGTGATGATAATTGGGAAAGAACTATGTGTTTTCCGTGAACAGAATAAATGTTAAAAATGAAAGACAGCTGTGCAGTTACCTGACAGGAGTGGGTGGATTTCGTTCCCTGTGGCCAGAGTCATCTTTGAAGAGGACCGGAGACTAATCGCGGATCTTCGAGAAAAATGCCTTCTGCATCCTGCGATACACTCCTTGATGACATTGAAGATATTATGTCACAGGAAGACTCAAAACCACAAGATCGACATTTTTCAAGAAAACATGTTCCTAAGGTGCGAAAGCAAAATACCCAAACATATTTACAAGAGGAGAACAGTCCATCAAGTGATAGCATTATTCCAGGCATACAGAAAATTTGGATATGAACATGGGATTGTTCACATAATAATTCAGATAGAGAATATATGGCTGGACAACTAGCTGCTTATGGCTATAAAATTTCAGAAAATGCATCAGAGGCAGATTTATGGCTCATGAATAGTTGCACTGTGAAAAACCAGCTGAAGACCACGTTAGGAACTCAATCAAAAAAGCTCAAGAGAAGAACAAGAAAGTAGTGCTTGCTGGCTGTGTTCCTCAAGCCCAGCCTCCTCAGGACTATCTCAGAGGACTGAGTATCATTGGGGTTCAACAGAATTGTTTCTTCTTGTGGAAGAAACAATTAAAGGTCACTCTGTGAGATTGTTGAACCAGAAGAAGGATAATGGAAAGCAGTTGGGGAGAGCACAATTGGATTTGCCCAAGATCAGGAAGAATCCACTGATAGAAATCATTTCCATCAACACTGGGTGTCTCAATGCTTGTACCTACTGCAAAACTAAACACGCCAGTTTTCCAATTGATGAACTAGTAGATAGAGCCAAACAATCTTTTCAAGAGGGTGTTTGTGAGATCTGGTTGACCAGTGAAGACACAGGGGCGTATGGCAGAGATATTGGCACTGACCTCCCCATACTCCTGTGGAAGTTGGTGGAAGTGATTCCCAAGGGAGCAATGCTCAGGCTTGGCATGACAAATCCACCCTATATTTTAGAGCATCTGGAGGAAATGGCAAAAATCCTCAATCACCCCAAAGTGTACTCCTTCCTGCACATCCCAGTCCAGTCTGCCTCTGACAGCGTGCTCATGGACATGAAAAGGGAGTACTGCGTGGCCGACTTCAAAAGAGTGGTGGATTTTCTGAAAGAGAAAGTTCCTGGAATAACGATTGCTACAGATATTATCTGTGGTTTTCCTGGAGAAACAGATCAAGATTTTCAAGAAACAGTGAAACTTGTGGAGGAGTACAGATTTCCAAGTCTCTTTATTAACCAGTTTTACCAGAGACCAGGTACTCCGGCTACAAAGGCAGAACAAGTCCCAGTACAAGTGAAAAAGCAGAGACAAAAGATCTTTCTTGGGTATTTCATTCTTACAATCCATATGACCACAAGATATGTGAAAGACAACAAGTGTTAGTAACAGAAGAATCTTTTGATTCCAAGTTTTATGTTGCTCACAATCAATTTTATGAACAGGTGCTGGTGCCAAAGAACCCTTCATTCATGGGGAAAATGGTCGAAGTGGACATTTATGAATCAGGAAAACATTTCATGAAAGGGCAGCCAGTATTGGTTGCCAAAGTATACTCACCATCCATCAGTAAACCACTGGTGAAGGGAGAAGTCTCAGGTTTAACGAAGGAATTCAGAAACAGGTTTGGGAATCACTCAAGTTCAGCTTCCCACATTTCTGCTGAATCTCAGCCCATGTCAGCAGGTTCCAGAATGGCGCTGCACATGCAAAACCTCCATCAAGACAGTGCACTGAGGACAGCTGTGGGCCTCGCGCTGCTTGCATTTCTTCTTGCTCTTCTTGTCAATTAGAACCTATAATTAGAACCTAACTGAAGAAGACATCTGTGCACAAGAAGTTACTAATTAAAATCTCCAATGGGCAGGAAAGTGACAACATCCATTCTCAAAGAGTGGTCATCTGTCCAGGTTGTTCTGGCTGCTCTTCAACCCCTTTAATGATTGTCTGCCATCTCACGTAGAGTTGGGACCATTGGCTGTTTGACCTAAAAGTGAATTACAGCTGGAAAATACTGTCTTTCAAATGAAATTCCCTTTAGCTTATTTTTTTAAGCAAGAAATGCCAGGGATTGCTTAAAACAAATTCTCTACTCTTCAAGTGTGAATCTACCATATGGTAGCTGTGGTCATCTTTTACTTATGTGGAAAAAAATTTCAATTGATAATAAACATTTTTAAGTGTCTCCTCTTCATGCTTTGTTTAGAACTCCAGTCCTAAAAACAGCATTGATTTTTGTTTTGTTTTGATTTGATTTTTGGTCACTCCTAGGACTTCAACTCAGAGCCTAGGCACAATCCATGAGCTTTTTCACTCAAGGCCGGTACACTACCACTTTGAGCCACAGCACCACTTCCAGTTTTTTAGTGGTTAATTGGAGATAAGTCTCATGGCCTTCCCTGGGTAGGCTGGCTTACAACTTCAGTCCTCAGATCTCAGCCTCCTGAGTAGATGGGATTATAGGTGTGAGCCACTAACGCCTGGCATAAACAGCATTTTAACAAAGAACTTTTCTTTAAAGTTTATATGTAAACCTATTTTGGGAACCTTGATCCTCCTGGAATGTGCCCGCAGAATCTGCCATTCAAAGGACTCATGCCAACCTTCAGAGAACTGTGAAAATCCATCCATTTCTAGAGTACCTACCAGGGAAAAGGATTTGTCTACATGTACCAGGCCCCTTGACTGACATTGGTGAGCTGCTAGGTCACATTTTTATCTTGAACCAACACCATCATTCTTTACTAAGTAAATGATTCCTTTCATAATTAAAGAAACAAGTATAATAAGAAAACCTTCTATGTATCAGAATTTAACTTTGTGATTTGTATTATACAAGTACAGGAAAACCAACGGTCTAAGGATTGTTTTAACTTCTTTGTTTATATATTTTTATTGTAATTAATAAAAGGGTTACATGATATTTGCCAATAGAAGGTGCATTAATTCACATATATTGATACCCTTTCACATGTCTTGGTCCCCATTACCCACCCCTCCCCCCCTGTCTTGGATTTCCCCCCTTCCCTATCCAATTTCAAATAACCAAATAGAAATAAATCCAATATATCAGATAACAAAGTGAGAGACTGTAACAATATGAGATAACCAAGGGACAGCAAAAGAGATGAGAAATAACATAGTACATTAAGGACAACAATCATTCATTGTATGGCTTTTGTTTCAATATCCTGGAGGTCTTTTCAATTAGCCTCATATTATATGGCCTTATGTATCAAGGTTTTGCTCTATTGCAAATCTCTGCTAGTAGAGCCCAAGGTTTCTACTGATTACGAAGAATGAGGGAAACCATTGAGCCTAAGTTCCTTTGAGTCTGGCTTACTTCACTTAATATGATTTTTTCTAAGAGTTTCCATTTCCTAACAAATGGGGCGATGCCATTATTTCTGATAGCAGCATAGAATTCCATTGTGTACAAAAACCACAACTGAGGGACATCTAGGTTGGTTCCATATTTTTGCTATGGTGAATAATGCTGCAATGAACATTGTTGTGCCAGTGGATTTAGTATGCCCTAGTTTCTGGATGGTTGGGTAAATGCAAGTAGTGGAATTGCTGGGTCATAGGGGAGGTCTATGTTTAGCCTTTTGAGGCACTGCCATACTTCTGTCCATAGTGGTTGAACGAGTTTGCACTCCCACCAACAGTGTAGTAGTGATCCCTCCTGGCCACATCCCCTCCAGCATCTGTTGTTATTCATTTTCCTGATCCTGGCCATTCTAACTGGAGTGAGGTGGAATCTTAGAGTTGTTTTGATTTGCATTTCTTTTATGACCAGAGATGTTGAGCATTTCTTCATGTGTCTATAGGCCATTTTTGTTTCTTCTTCAGAGAAGACTCTCTTTAAGTCTTTGGCCCATTTTTTAATGGGATGGATGTTACTTTGGAGATTAGTTTTGGAGTGATTCAATATTTTGAGCTGTTGATATATTTTAGATATGAGGTCTTTGTCCGTTGTTTGGTTGGTGAAGATCTTCTCCCACTCTGTAGGCTTCCTAATTTACTAGCTATGACCTTTGCCATACAAAAGCTCTGCAGTTTAATGCAGTCCCACTTATCCAGCTTTTCTCTGATTTGTTGTGATTCTTGGTCCTTATTAAGAAAGTTTCGATCTGTGCCAAGGAGGCCTAGTGTATCTACTATTCCTTCTCGTAAAGTTTTCAGTGTGTCAGCTTTTACCTCCAGGTCTTTGATCCATTTGGAGTTAATTCTAGTGCAAGGTGACAAAGAAGTATCCAACTTTAGTTTTCTGCAGGTGCTTAACCAGTTCTGCCAGCACAACTTGTTGAAGAGGCTATCTTTCTTCCATTCTATTTTTTTTTGGCTCCCTTATCAAAGATTAGGTGGGTATAGGTCTGTGGTTTAGTATCTGGGTCCTCAGTTCTATTCCATTGGTCTTCAGGCCTGTTCTTGTGACAGTACCAAGCTGTTTTGATAATTATAGCTCTGTAATAGAGTCTAAAGTTTGGAATTGAAATTCCTCCTGAACTGTTCTTTCTGCTAAGAAGTGTTTTTGCTATACGGGGTCTTTTATTATTCCATATGAAATTTTGGATTGCCTCTTCTATTTCTTTAAAGAATGACATTGGGATATTGATGGGTATTGCATTGAATTTGTAGGTAGCCCTTGGCAAGATTGTCATTTTCACAATGTTGATTCCTCCAATCCAGGAGCATGGGAGGTTTTTCCATTTCCTTAGTTCTGCTTTAATTTCCTTTTTTAGGGTTTTAAAGTTTTCATCAAAAAGGTCCTTTAGATTCTTAGTTAAGCTAATTCCTAGGCACTTTATTTTCTTTGAGGCTATTGCAAAAGGAGTTGCTTTCCTGTTTATTGCCTCGTTCCTCTCACTGTTGGCGTAAAGGAAGGAAGTTGATTTTTGAGGGTTAATTTTATAGCCTGCTACCTTTCCGAAGTTTTGAATCAGCTCAAGGAGCTTGGGAGTAGAGTCTATAGGATTCTTTAAATACAGAATCATGTCATCTGCAAAGAGGGATAGTTTTACTTACTCTTTCCCTGTTTGGATCCCATTTATGCTTGCTTCTTGCCTTATTGCACTGGCTAGGAATTCTAATACTATGTTAAAGAGGAGTGGAGAGAGTGGGCATCCTTGTCTCCTTCCTGATTTTAGAGGGAATGGCTTTAGATTTCACCATTAAGGGTAATACTAGCAGTGGGTTTTTCATACACAGCCTTTATTATATTGAGGAATGTTCCATGGATTCCTAGTTTCCCCAGAGCTTTTAGCATAAAGGCGTGTTGGATCTTGTCAAATGCCTTTTCCGCATCTATTGAGACAATCATGTGATTTTTGTCCTTGCTCCTGTTGATGTGTTGAATTATATTACTTGATTTGTGTATGTTGAACCAGCTTTGCCTCCCTGTGATGAATCCAGTTTGATCATAGTGTATAATTTTTTTGATAAGTTGTTGTAGATGGTTGGCCAGTATTTTGTTGAGAAGTTTTGCATCGATGTTCATCAAAGAAATAGGTCTATAGTTCTCTTTCTTTGATAAATCTCGGTCTGGTTTGGGGATGAGGGTTATACTGGCTTCATAGAATGAGTTTGGTAAAGAACCTTCATTTTCAATTTTGTTGAAGAGCTTGAGGAGTATTGGTGTGAGCTCTGCTTTGAAGACCTTATAGAATTCAGCTGTGAATCCATCTGGCCCTGGGCTTTTCTTAGGTCGAAGTTCTCTTATTGCCATTTCTATTTCAGAGCTTGAAATAGGCCTGTTCATTTGGATTAGTTCTTCTTGGTTCAATGTGAGTATGTTAATATTGGCTAGGAATTCATCCATTTTTTCTAGATTCTCAAATTTGTTGGCATAAAGGTTTGAGAAGTATTCCCTCATGATATTCTGGATCTTGGTAATTTCTGTCGTGATTTTACCATTTTCGTCTGTGATTTTGTTTATTTCAGTATGCTCTCTTCTTTTTTTTTGGTAAGATTTGCTAAGGGTTTGTCAATTTTGTTAATTCTTTCAAAGAACCAACTCCTTGTTTTGTTGATTCTTTCTATAGTTTTTTTGGATTCCAATTCATTTAATTCTGCTTTGATTTTAATAATTTGCTTCCTTTTATGGAGACTAGGGTTGGTTTGTTGCTCTTTTTCCAGGAGCTAAAGGTGAGACATTAACTTGTTGGTTTGCGATTTTTCCAACTTGTTGTTGTAGGTACTCAGAGATAAAAAGTTTCCTCTGAGTACTGCCTTTGCCGTGTCCCAAAGGAGTTGGTATTTTGTGTGCTCCTTATTGTTAAATTTCATGAACTGTTGGATTTCTGTTCTGATCTCTTCAATGACCTATTGGTAATTCAACAATGTGTTGATCAGTCTCCATTAGTTACAGGGTTTTTGTTGGTGGAGATGTGTGTTCAGTTCCAATTTGATGCCTTTGTGGTCTGAGAGCGTGAAGGGAATAATTTCAGTGTTTCTGAATCTGTCCAGGTTTGTTTTATGGCCTAAGATGTGATCTATTTTGGAAAATGTTCCATGTGCTGCTTAGGAAAACGTATATTGTGTTGTTGCTGGTGGAATATTCTGCAGATGTCTGTTAGATCTAGTTGGTCTATATAGTTGTTCAGTTCTAAGATTTCTCTGTTAAGTTTTGGCCTTTTTGATCTGTCCATATGTGAAAGTGGTGTGTTAAAGTCACCAACAATCACTGTGTTTCGATCTATGTATGGTTTCAGTGAAAGTAAAGTTTGCTTGATGAAGTTCGGAGCTCCGGGATTGGGTGTGTAGATATTTAGGATCGTTATGTCTTCCTGGAGGAAAGATTCCTTTACTAGTATGTAGTAACCTTCTTTGTCTTTTCTTACTAATTTTAGTTTGAAGTCTATTTGATCTGATATGAGGATGGCAACGCCAGCCTGTTTATGGGGGCCGTTAGCTTGATAGAGTTTATTCCAGCCTCTCAGTTTCAAAAGATGTTTGTTTTTTTGGGTAAGATGTGTCTCTTGAAGACAGCAGAACGATGGATCTTGCTTTTTGATCCAACTAGACAGCCTATGCCGTTTATTTGGAGAGTTAAGTCCATTGATATTGAGAGTTAGGATTGAGAGATATTTATTAGTTCCTACCATTTTTAAAAGCTTTTATTAGGGCCTGTGTCTTGACAGTTCTTGTGGTCCTTAGATGGTATGATGTTTAGGTGCCATTTCTTTCCCTAAATTGCATTTATTTTGGTTTTTTATGTGTAGAACATCTCTGAGAATTTTCTGTAGTGTTAGTTTTGTTGCTACATATTGTTGCAGCTTTTTTCTGGAATGGAATGTTTTTATTGTTCCCTCAGTGATGAATGAGAGCTTCGCTGTGTACAGTATTGTTGGTTGGTAGTTATTTGACTTAAGGGCATGACATATATGCTTCTAGTCACTTCTTGCTTACATGGTCCCTGCTGAGAAATCTGGGGTTATTCATATTGGTTTGCCTTTATAGGTTACTGATCCCTTTTACCTGACTGCCTTTAGGATCGTTTCTTTGGTCTCTATTGATCCAGTTCGGATTACAATGTGGCAGTGGGATGTTCTTTTCTGGTCAAGTCTGTTTGGGGTTCTAAAAGCTTCTTGTATCTGGATGGGCCTGCCCTTCTGGATATTTGGGAAATTCTCTGAGATGATTCCCTGAAGTGTATTTCCAATACCATTGACCTCTTTCTCCAGACCCTCCTCAATACCAATTAGCCTTAAATTAGGCTTCCTAATTGTATCTTGGACCTCCTGAAGCACTCTCTCATATTTCCTAGATTTGGATTGACTCATTTTCTGTTCTTTCTCTATAACAACTAAATTATCTTCAGCCCCAGAAATTCTCTCTTCTGCATTGTCTAACCTACTATCAAATCTATCTACTTTATTTTTCATCTACCTTGCTTCTAATTGCTCATTTTTGATGCCTTACATCTCTTCTTTTAGATCATGTATGGATTTCTTTAGCTCCTTGATTTCCATTTGAGTGGTTAGCTCAGTAGCTTTATTTTCTTTGGACATTCGCTGGAGTTCGGTAACCTTTTTATTTGTGGATTCTATGAATTCATCCACCTTTCTTTGAAAAACCTTTATTATGGCCTCCTTTATGGCTTCTTCTTTTTCACTTATCACCTTGTTTATGGTTTCCTCTTGTTTAGCTATGGCTTCCTCCCTTATCTCTTTCTTTATGTTTTCACATTTTTCATTAATGATGTTTATCAATTGCATTTGTATAGCACTTGGAAGACTCTCCTCTAGGTTTGCCAGTGACTGTTCCATTGTCTGTTTATATAGGGTGGGGGATGTTATTCCTTGATTTGACATTTTTCTTGAGTTTCTTGTTCTGCCCATTTGAAAATGGGAGCAAGATTAATACTAAACACGATGATAGTTTTTCAGATATAACCAACTTAGACCTCTGTAGCTGACAGACACTAGATATTCACAATTTTTGATTGGTGTTATCAGTCTTTCTTTTTGTGCACTTACAAACCAGTCTAATACAACCACTGATAAGCGATTTATGACCAAAACAATAAGCCTCTCAATCCAATCTCTATTGTATTTAAGTCCCTCTGAACCTAGAATATAATTGAACACCCAGATATACAGTATTGCTCAACAGCCATCAAGTGTAGATCCATGCATTATAAGGGTTGAAAGACGAACAGATGAGCAGAGATAGAAAAATAGAATGAGAGAGGTCAGGGGAGGTACAAGAGGATTAACGTAGGAGTGTAAGATTATAGTAATGAAGAAAATGTATAGCGTAAGGCAAACTAATCTAAGTTGGTAAGTAGGTAGTGTATTTGAGTACAAAGTTTGGAAAGTATTAGATAAAACTTATGTGTTGCTGCACGACTAGCTCTCAGCCCAACCAGTAGCCTCACAGTGGACCATGGGATGGATCTGCGAGCTTCAGTCTGAGTGTGCTGGGCAGACGTTTTCCTGTGCTGCTTTCAGAGGCGGCCCCTCACCAAGGGTCTGGGGTTTGAGAGTTTCCAGGGGCTCTCAGCAGGACCAGCAGGAGACTCCTCTGTTCTCAGGGGCGGGGCCCAGCTGAGGATGTGGGCTCCAAGGGCGGAGCCTGGCCTTTCTGATTCTCAGAAGGCGAGCTTGGCTGCTGGTCGGCCCTTCAGATCCCTGCTGTGTTTCCACTGCTTCGTCAGAGAGTCTGTGAGTGTGGGGGGCCCCTCGGTGCTATCTTGCTCAGGATTCCCAGCTGGAGGATGCTCCGCTCAACATTTGAGGGGGACAGATGTTGGCTCCTATTTTCCCTCACACCCGACCCGCTGCTGTAAGGCAGGGTCTCAGAGCCCTCCACTCTCCTGATCTAGTGGCCTGGGAGAGGAACCTGTTGGGGGTGTGTGAGCTGGGACAGCTCTGCCTCCCCTGGTGGGGTGCTGAGTCTTAGTGTAGCCCGCCTGTCAGTCTCCAGTCAGAGGGCTGGGAGTTGAGCCTGTTGGGCGGGTGGGATTTGGGACAGCTCTGCCTCCCTTGGTGGGGTGCTGGGTCTTAGTGCCACCAGCCTGTCATTCTCCAGTCAATGGCCTGACGGAGGGGGCTGTTGAGGGAAGGGACAGGATTCTAAGTTCCTTGCCCCCCTGCTCCTGCCAGTCTTTCTCGGGTGGGGTGGAGGGGTCTGAGTTAAGTTCTGTTGCTTGGCACCTGCTCTGCTTTCCCGATGGGTTTGGGGACCCGCTGTGTTACTCACACCTCTGCGTTCCATCTGTGGGTGTTCCAGGGTGGTGGGGAGTCTTTCACTCCCCTCAGGTCTCCTCCGCCACCTGTGTTCCACGTCTGGGTTCAGCTGCTTTCTGTTCTGGTTCTGCGTCTGGGTTCCGCTGCTTCTGCGGCTCGTTGGCCGGTCCTATGCTGGTTTCTGCAGCGGTCGGGGCTGACCGGCCTGGTGTCCTCCGCCGCTGCTTTTCATGGCTCACAGCCGGCGGCAAGGGGTTGGGGAGGGGTCCTCGCATTTCTGTTTGAGAAAGTTGGATGTGAGCTTTATCTGGATTTCTTTTCCTGTTTGAGTCCTTCTCCGTTGCTTTTTGAGTTTGTTGTTGTGGATTTCTTTAGGTAGTTGGCTCGTGGGACTCCCTGGTTCTCTCTTTTTGTGAGAAAGAGCTAGGCAGCGTCCCTATTGTCTCGGCGCCATCTTCTGTCCACCTGTTTTAACTTCTTATCCTATGCCCTCACTCAGATTCTTCCTTTTCTATGTCTTGTAAAGACCCCAGATTAAAACCTTGTCATTGGTTGGCAAATTAAAATTCTCTCACTCTTGGGGCCGGGAGTTTTGCCTAGTGGTTAAAGTGCTTGCCTAGCATATATGAAGACCGGGTTCAATTCTGTACCACATATAGAAAAAAGCCAGAAGTGGTGCTGAGGCTCAAGTGGTAGAGCTCTAGCCTTGAGAAAGTCCAAGGACAGTGCTCAGGCCTTGAGCTCAAGCCCAGGACTGGCAAAAAACAAAACAAAACAAAAAAAAAAAACAAACTCTCTCTCTCTTAAAGAAAAATGAAAGACAACAGCTAAATTAATTCAAAAGAAACATTTTTCTAAAATGTGATGCATGAAAAGAAGATTATTAGTTTATTTAAAACAGGGGATGGGAGGGGAATAACAAGAAGAATGGAAGAGGTCTGAGCAGGGGGAGAGGGAGAAAAACATTGGAAGGGGTAAAAATATTTAAGAAGTAATGAATCCACTACCCAACAAGTGTAATTATAACCTCTCTGTATATCACCCCAACAATAATAAAAAAAAAATACTGGCATCCATAAGAAAAATAATTAATCATATTATATATGTACAATCACTAAACAAAATTAGATCATAGAAGTAAGTCCAAGTATGGTAACAAACACTGAATGTATTTCATTTATAAAACACAGACCTTCCGTTTGGATTTATTTTTTTGCACACCTTTTGCCTCACAATAGAATTTACATATTAAAATCCTTCATGGCTGAAAGTAAGCAATGCTAATGGGGTGGAAGTTGTATTACTGTGCCAATTTCCTATGAAGTGAAGGAAGTCAATCTTAAGAAAAAATAATCATCTTGTAAGTAATTTCTTTAATCATCTAAGTGCACAGGTTTATATTAACTGCAAGAGAATTAGTAAATAAAACAGTCAAATTATTGAACTGTAAGAGATTTTCATCATGCTGTCTGCAAAGTACATTAGGGAAATTCTCTAAGCATTTTTTTTTGGTGGGGAGGGTGGTCTTGGGGCTTTAACTCTGTCCTGGGCACTGTTCCTGAGCTCTTCAACTCAAGGCTAACACCCTACCCTTGAGCCACAGCCCCACTTCCCAATTGTCAGTGATTAATTAGAGATTAGAGTCTCTTGGCTTTGTATTGTTTGGGTCGACTTTGAGCCTCCATCCTCAGATCTCAGCCTGCTGAGTAGCTAGGATTATATGTGTGACCCACTGTGCTTGGCCTCACTTAGAATTTTTATGTTATTATCTAGGAAGAGATTACTTTAATACAGCAAGATGCATTTTGATGCCAACTAGCCTTTTTAAAATTTTCTTTTAATGGTTTCTAGGGTTTAACTCTTATTCTTTAGTTTAAAGAACAGACTTAATTTAAATGGCATAAACTCAAAAGCAGAAACAGCATGTGTATTTCAGTAGAATCAGAGCGATGTTCCATGTTTCTTAGACATTTGGATAATTGCTTTGTACAATTTTAGTCATATGCCTTTGAATTTTCCAATTGCAGTTCCAATTATCCAACACCAGATGGCACATAGTTATTTGCAAAGAGCAAACATCAGACTTATCAAACAAGTAATGATAAGCAGGTAAGTTTCTCAATAGATAGAAAGGTGATGGTAGATAATAATATAGAAATACAGAAATACATAAGTTGAACCTAGATGTCCCGCAGTTGATGAGTGGATCAACAAGTTGTGGTATTTGTACACAATGGAATTCTATGCTGCTGTCAGAAAAAAAAACAACATCGCCCCATTTGTTAGGAAATGGAAAGTCTTAGAAAAAATCATATTAAGTGAAGTAAGCCAGACTCAAAGGATCTTAGGCTCAATGGTTCCCCTCATTTGTCATAATCAGTAGAAACCTTGGGCTCTACTAGCAGAGGTCTGCAATAGAGCAAAACCTTGATACGTAAGGCCATATAGTATGAAGCTAATTGAAAAGACCGCCAGGATATTGAAACAAAAGCCATAAATGAATGATTGTTGTCCTTAATGTACTATGTTATCTCTCATCTCTTTTGCTGTCCCTTGGTTATCTCATATTGTTACAGTCTCTCACTTTGTTATCTGATATATTGGATTTATTTGTATTTGGTTATTTGAAATTTGATAGGGAAGGGGGGAAAACCAAGATGGGGGGGAGAGTAATGGGGACCAAGACATGTGAAAGGGTATCAATATATGTGAATTAATGCACCTTCTATCTGGCAAATATCGTGTAACCCTTTTATTAATTACAATAAAAATATAAAAAAACACTTATAGAAGTTGTTATTCACTCTCAAATATATTGTCAATAAATAATTTTTATTAAAAAAACAGAACATGACTGCAACACCAGTCACATGATTTGAGAGAAACCACGACACTAATCTGTATCTTCATGTCTCATAAAATAAAGAACCAAGAAATCTCCAAGACAGTTTTCCAGGAATACAATTTCATTACATAAAAATATTTTATTTTTTAATCATATTTTAAATAGTTTTTTAAGGAAAATATTTTATTGGGACAGAACTGTGGCCTAGTGGTTGAGTGCTTGCCTAGCATTCACAAAGCCCTAGGTTTAGTTCCTCATACCAGATACACAGAAAAAGCAAGAAGTAACACTGTGGCTCAAGTGGTAAAGCGCTGGCCTTTAGAAAGTCCAAGCACAGTGTACAGGCCCTGAGTTCAAGCCTCAGGACTAGCAAAAATACAAATAAAACAGAAATAGTTTTTATCTTTAGAACTACAAAGGAAATGCCACTTAGCAAAACAGTTTATGAATACAATGCAACTTGATGAAAATCACCAGGCACTAGATGAAAAATAAATGAATAAATGAAACCAAACTGACACAAGACTCTAAATAGAATTAATTTTTTATTTCAAGATTTGTTTTATGGACTGTTGTATGTTAATTACTGTGCTCTTTAAAAAAATCTCTGAACTTGCTAACCACAACAGAGGTTAATCTCATCCTCCTTTGGCTTTTAACAGCTCCTACTCTAATTACTATAGCCAACACCCTAGTTCAGTCTGTCTGAAGATGATTTCTGGTGAGTGTTCTCTTAACTTCTGCTCTGAGATCACAGTCTACTTCCTATACAGCCAAAGAAAATGCTCAGGACACCACTGCTGATGCCAAGGCTGGAAATTTATGTGATCACTGAAGTTCAGCAAAGGTGCGTCTTTGTGTCTTTAAGATCCCTGAACAACAGCATGCTGAGGTTGGTTGATTCCAATAAATATTTTTCCAGAAACAATAGAACGTACCTCTCATGGATGTATAAAAACTCAGACATAATTTTTGTAGCACACTTAATATGTTGATGTGGATTGAAAGACACAGGGCAGAATTACATTTTCATTTTTTAAGAGAAAAGCATTCAAAGACTACATGAAATTCTAGACATGCCATTGCATACAAGTATACTTCAGAATAAAGAAGAGAATACCCATCAATGCTCACAAATGACTCAACTGGTTCTTGCAGGGACTCAGAAATGAGTTTAAGGAAGTATTTTGGGGGGAACTTTCAACATAAAGACATTTAAATTCAAGAATATAATTAAGTTCTAGGAGAACAATGAGAAATGAGCACTCAATATATGAAAAAAGAGAAGGATATTAATTAGATAATGGTCTTCATCCATTATCAGTGTGAAGAGGATAAATAATCTAATGGGACTATCTATAGATCCTACAAACATAAATAAATTCTATAATGAAGAGCTATTAGTCCTATTCTGTATGATTGAGATGATATTTTTAACAAAGTATTGTAGTCATCTCAGAATGTGAGTCTCAGACATAGGTGCCCACAGCCCTCACAAAGAGGAGACAGAGGGTTCTGAGAAAGTATACAACAGAAGTCTGACAAAGTCCACTTTGGTGATCATAGTAACTACTTGAAAGTCCCAAATAAAATGGGTAGGAAAAATTTACCAGAAAAAAATCTGCACACTAAATCTAAATTTCAATGATTCACAACTATAGTTTCACGCGAGTTTTATACTAAAAGCTTCCTTTTATTTACCTGGAATTTATATTTGACTAATTATCCTATTTGCTGTCACATCTGACAAACCTGTAAGTGTATTATCAAGAACGTGGTGCTTGCTAGAGAAAAACACTTGCTTGCACGTTTTTGACAAGAAATCTTAAATGGTATTTATTTATTTGTTTTTCTTTTTTATTGTAATTAATAGAAGGGTTACATTATATTCACCAGATAGAAGGTGCATTACTTCACAAACATTGATACCCTTTCTCATGACATGGTCCCCATTTCCCTCCCTCTCTCCCCCCCGCTCATCTTGATTTTCCCCCTTTCCCTATCCAATTTCAAATAATCAATTAAGCACATATAAAATATATCAGATAAAAAGGTGAAATATTGTAACAGTATAAGATAACCAAGGGATAGCAAAGGAGATGAGAGATAACATAGTACTTTAACAACAACAATCACTCATTATATGACTTTTGTTTCCTTATCCTAGATGTCCTTACATTTAGTGTCATATTATTTGGCCTTATGTCTTTAGATTTTGTTCTATTGTAAATCTCTGTTAGGAGAGCCCAAGGTTTCGACTGATTATGACAAATGAGGGAAACCATTGAGCCTAAGTTCCTTTGAGTCTGGCTTACTTCACTTAATATGATCTTTTCTAAGTCTTGCCATTTCCTTTCAAATGGGGCGATGTCCTTTTTGACAGCACCATAGAATTCCATTATGTATAAATATCACATATTGTTGATCCACTCATCAATGGAGGGGCATCTGGGTTGGTTCCATATCTTTGCTATGGTAAATAGTGCTGCAATGAACATCCCTGTGCTAGTGGATTTATTATGCCCTTGTTTCTGGATGATTGGGTACATGCCAAGTAGTGGAATTGCTGGGTCATAGGGGAGCTCTATGTTTAGTCTTTTGAGGAACTGCCATACTGCTTTCCATAGTGGTTGAACGAGTTTGCACTCCCACCAACAGTGTAGTAGTGATCCCTCCTGGCCACATCCCCTCCAGCATCTGTTGTTATTAGTTTTCTTGATCATGGACATTCTAACTGGAGTGAGGTGGAATCTTAGAGTTGTTTTGATTTGCATTTCTTTTATGGCCAGAGATGTGGAGCATTTCTTTATATGTCTATAGGCCATTTCTTTAAATGGTATTTATTAGTGCAATATCTCAGCAAAAATAGTCATTAGATATTTAACTCATATTAATACAATTACTTTATTGTTCACTGTTCAGAAGTTAAAACTTGGGAATCATTTTTAATTTGAAAAGTTTTAAGTATTGAGAATTTTAAGTATTGAATTGATAGTAGACTGGCTTTATGACCTCGTTTTTCTGCTTCCTGTACCTTTCGTCTTTGCCAAGTGGGCATCTGAAGTGTGCACTTGTTGGGCTTCTGTATCTTCCTGCATTGTTAAACACCCAGAAATAGAACCTGTTGAAGTTGTATCCATGAGAACCTCCATTCTCTCTGGTTCATATTCAGCTCCAGTACTGACTTCTCTGACAACCTACTCAATATGGAAGCTTCCTCATTGCTTTCCCTGCAGTTGACTGGGTAGATATCACAAAAGTGTTGACTATATGGTAAAGAGGTGATGTTCTAGTTCATGATTAAAGTGCCAGTGTTGGGGTGAATGTAGGCAGGCAGAAAAGGAGCGTGAGATAACTGTACTAGCTACTAGCTCAATAAATGTAAATGGAGGAGTTGAGCAATGTCTGAAACAAAATTCAAGTGGATAAACAGCAGTTCTTTAAATGAATGGAATCTTGGCTTCATGCAGGCATACTATCACTTGATACCTATCCCGAGACTTCCTTCTAATGTAGCTGTAATATCTCATATATATTTTCTTAGCTAATTTCAGATAACTTCACATTTAAATGAATTCTCCTATTTTTAAAGATTATTTTTTCTGGATACTGGTGGCTCTCTCCTTCAATGTTATTTACTCAGAAGGCTGAGATCTGAGGATCATGGTTCAAAGCCAGCTGGAACAGGAAAGTCCATGAGATTCTTATCTCCAGTTAAACAAGAAAACTGGAGCTCAAAGGGTTAAAGCACTAACCTTAAGCCAAAGAGCTTAAGGATAACACTTGCACCCATGTTCAGGCTTGAAGACTGACAAAAACAACAAAAGTTATCTTCTTTCCATTGAACTTTTCTATTTAGCCCATTGTTATAATATTTTGAGATCAACTCTATGAGTTTTCTAGTTTTAATTGGTGTACCCCAAAGCTTCCACCTTTATACAAATTGCAAAAATGCTTTAATGGATTATACTCCCACTCAACAGCCAAGAGTTAAAAACTATTAGTTTAGATTAAATATGGAATATAGTTCATATTATCACTACTAACATCTCAAAAATTAATAATCAGAGCAAGATGAAACAAATGAGCAATAGATACTGATACATCAGAATTAGCTGTATTATGAGAAGACTGAAATGCTAAAATAAGGCAGATGTAAAAATAAGGTAGGGGTAAAGTATGGTCGTATAATTTATGGAATAGTGACATAAAGATTCTCTGGCTTATTAAATTAAATGAAAGTTGATGGGTTAGAGCAGAAGAAAAGAGGTTAATACACTTTAATGTTTTGCTAAATAGTCCAAAATTTTTAATGTGATTCTGACTGATATAGACTTGCAGTTTCTATTGAAATGTTGAAATAATCACATATTTTACATGGATACTGAGCATTGAGATTGACAGAGAAATCATGAGTAGAGATTATATGTATAGTATTAGCTATTCTATTTCTAGTTGAGAAGATCTAAAGAAATACCTTTCACATGACTGAGTTTAATAAGCAAATGTTTATTATATGAATGGATATGTAAAAGTTTTACTTCTTTTCTAAGATAGTTCTATAGGTTTGAGTTTGTTGATGTAGAAAAGAATATTAACTTTTAATAGTTGGCCATTCCAGTAAAGGAAGGTTATTATAGACGACAACAGTCTTAATAGTCAATGCATGTCCCATGAAACTAGGAAAATTGAGGGGGAACGAATTGGGTTGGGGCAATGAAGAAGAATGATGAAAGGGGTGACACTGATAAAGATTCCTTGTACTTAGGGATTTGTTGAGTAATAACCCCTTGGTACAGCCATTTAAAGATGGTAAAATTATAATTAAAAATGAAACCTCCATTGGTAAAAAAAAAAACCTGTAAGAATTTCTTCTTCACTTTATGTGCTCATTTACTGTTTTGTATTAACTCCTACATGAAGTATTCTACCTTACTTTAGCATTTTGGAAATTCATTCTAATGATTAGTCATTTCTTCTAATTGGTCACTTGATATGCACCCATCCTACACCTGAAAAGTAAACAGAAAGTGCCTTATCATCTACTGGAGCTTGACATTAGACATTGTGGAATTTTCAAAAGTGATAGGGGAAAATCATTATTAAATGAAAAAACCTTAATCCCAAGGTCTGTGGTGACTCATGTTGATTTGGACATGCAGCTTAGAATAAATGAGATAAATCAAAATTTAGAGAATAAATTGGAATTTAAATAGCTGACAATTTGCCTACATGAAATTCAGTTAGCAATCTGAGGCCAGCATGCAGATAATTTGTTTTTTGAAAGATCTATGCAATCTCTGGGCATCTGTGGCTCATGCCTATGACTGTAGCTATTAAAGAGATTGTGATCAGAAGTTGTGCAGATTTAGGCAGCCCAGGCAGAGAATTCTCAAGCATTTTGGAGGGAAAGCTGGATATGGTATACACTTGTGATCTCAACAACTATGGGAAATCTAATGTAGGCAGATCATAGCTCAGATGGGTACCAGGAGAAAATTAAAATTTGGTCTCAAAAATAACTAGCAAAAGCCGAGGTGGAGGAATGGCTTAAAAGATAGAGCACCACCTAAAGTAATGAAAAGAACGTGAGAAAAAGAAAGAAAAGGAGAGGGGGAAAGGAAGAGTGGCAGGAGAGGAAAAGTAGGTAGGAGGGGATGAGGAAGGGAAAGAGGGTAGAAGGAAGCTAGGAAGAAAGGAAAGAAGGAAGGAAGAAAGGAAGGAAGGAAGGAAGGAAGGAAGGAAGGAAGGAAGGAAGGAAGGAAGGGAGGGAGGGAGGGAGGGAGCGAGGGAGGAGGAAGGGAGGGAGGAAGGAAGAGAGGGAGGGACAGAGAGAGGGATGGGAAACGAAAAAAGGAGGAATGCAGGAAGGCAGGAAAAGAAGGCAGGCAGGCAGGCAGGCAGGCAGGCAGGCAGGAAGGAAGGAAGGAAGGAAGGAAGGAAGGAAGGAAGGAAGGAAGGAAGGAAGGAAGGAAAGAAGGAAGGAAGGAATTATTTCATCAGTAATAGGAAATAAAAATAGAAGAAACACTCACAGTTCATGTTTTAGCTTTTTTAATGTCCTTTTAGAAACAATCTACATTTCCACCCACAAGTACTTTCAAAAGAATCTTGGCATTTACCCAAATGTCCAGAAAAAAAGGACATACTAAAGCCACTACACAGCGATGTTCATTGCAGCACTACTTACCATAGCAAAGATATGCAACCAAACCAGATGCCCCAGGGTAGATGAATGGATCAAGAAGATGTGGTACTATGCTGCCATCAGAAAGAATGACATCGCCACATTTGTAAGGAATGAAAAGACTTGGAAAAAATCATATTAAGTGAAGTAAACCAGACTCAAAGGAACATAGGCTCAATGGTTTTTCTCATTTGTAATAATTAGTATACATCTAGGAGCAGAGGATTACAATAGCTCAAAACCTAGGTACATAAGGTCATATAGGATAAGACTAAATGAAATGAACCTCTTTTTTGCCCTTATGATTAATCTCATGTTGTTCCTGTATCTGACTTTGTTACCAGGTATATTATATATATATATATATATATATATGTTTATTTGATTATTTGAAATAGGAAGGGAAGAGGGGGAAAAAGATGATTGGGTGGGGTGGGGGAGGGAAAGGGGGTCAAAAACATGAGAAGAGGTTCAAGAAATATTGTACCCATTACCTGAGGAATATATCTGTAACTCCTGTATACATTATCCTGAAAATAAGAAAATAAAAAAGATTCTTGGGATGTTAGCTGAAATATAATGAAAAATACACAAAGTAACTTCTCTTGTTATGGCATGGTCTTATGGATCAAATAAAATATAGAAATGTATACATGATAATCATTGTATTAAAACCATTAAAATAAGAATTCTTTTTAGAAATTTTGCCTCAAATTCATCCTCAGTTTCTGAGATTGTCGTTAAAAAATAAGCATTTTTGAATTGCAAGAAAGGCCTTAAATTCATTTAGATCTGGAAAGTATTTTTCATCTTCTTTGCTGCTTTTATTGATTTCATCAGATTGTCAGGTTTTGAACCTTTTGAAGGCTTATTTTTCACAGAAATATTTTAATATTACTCTATGATCAAATCAACATCCACATGTCTACTGTAGAGTACTATTCGTATGTACATTATAAAGTAACACAAATCATGTATATATTTCAAATGACTTACCAATTTGTATAGAAACAAGCAATTAAAATACATATTAATTTTTATCAAGGATTGAACCAAACACCATATGAATGTGATGCACACACGAGCAGATGCAGCTTACACACACTTCACACTGTTTTCATGTAATGCATTTTGTTTGTGAGATAGGGTCTCAATAACTTTTCTTAAATTGATATCAAACTTGGAATCTTTCTCTCCCTCCTGAGTAGCTGGAATTAACAAGTATGTAATAATGTATCTAGCTACAAAAAAAAAAAAATCCTGTTCTTTAAAATGTAAATCTCATATATATTCAAACCTAATAAGGGAGAAATGAATACCATGAAAATAAATATTATGCATTTGGAATGTGAATTATTGCTATAAGATAGGGGAAAACTCTAGATTTCATTTAAGGAGAGATATACAAAATTAAAATATTCCATAAGGAGCTTATTTTCAATTAATACAATTTAATTATTGAAAAAATATCATAGGAATGTATAAAACTCTGTGTTGCCCCTTTTCTTTTGTTGGTACCGTCAAAAATCACACATTTTTAAATTACAATATATATTCATGAGTAACAGTACAATTTGTTCCTGAAATTACAATGCACGTGCTATGATGAACTTTTCCCTCCAGAGGGCAGTGCAGCACAAACTCAGAGGGTTTAGAGAGCCCTAAAACACTGGTTTCTTATTTTATTCTGATGGTAAAACAACAGAGCAAAACACCTAGGATCTACAGAAATGCCAGAACTCCTAGCTGCAAAATAGAAAGGATTATCCATCACCTAATTATGTTTACCACATGTCAATTCAGTCAATTTTCTTGATAGAGGTATTTTTTTCTCTTTCTTTTTTTTCTCTTTCATTGTGTGTGTGTGTGTGTGTGTGTGTGTGTGTGTGTGAGAGAGAGAGAGAGAGAGAGAGAGAGAGAGAGAGAGAGAGAGAGAGAGAGAGAAAGAGAGAGAGATAGGGCTTGAACTCAGCCTGGGCATTGTCCCTGAGCTCTTCAGCTCAAGGCTACCACCCTACCCTTGAGCCAAGCCCCACACCCCTTTTTCTAGAGGTTAATTGGAGATAAGAGTCTCGGATCCTTTTGTACCCAGGCTAGCTTTGAACCCTTGATCCTCAGATTTCACCCTCCTGAGTAGCTAGGATTACAGGTGTGAGCCACCATGCCTGGCTTGATAGAGGTATTTCTGAATCAAAAATGACTGAATTGAATGGGAACAAAAACATGAGAAGGGGTATCAATGTGTGAGAAGTAATGCACCTAGTATCTGACAATAACTGTAACTGTAACCACTCTATACATTACCCCAACAATAAAAAAAACAATGACTGAACTGATTGTCTGTGGATCAACATCAGTAGAATTCCATTCAAGAATATAGTTGACAAAAACTATCTGGTGACTGTGCAGTACTACATTCAGGATGGACAAGCACTGTACACAAGAAAGATTTTATGTTTTCTCCACATACATGAGCTTTGTTTCTTTTTCTTTTTCTTTTTGTTCTTTTTTTCTGCTAAACAGCTCTTCAAAGACCTTCTCAAAACTACAAAGGAAATCTATTGACAGCAGGAAATAAAGATAAATATTACTGTACAAACCCAGAGGTACCTCTTGCAAAAATATTAAAACCATTCAAAAAAGGTAACTATTTAACCAACACCAATAGATATTTAAGACTCAGAATGGACAGTCAAGATCATGATATTTTATACCATACTAAAGTATTAAAATAATTGGAAAGTAGTTTATATTAATTTTTCCATTAATCTGTGTTATGATTGGGTATTAGCACTTTTCTGTTTTAGGGGTAAGGGAATGAAGTAATAAAACTGAGGAACATTTTCAATATTTCATAATAATTTGATAAAAGAATCAAAAATATTAAATTTTTAATAGGTTATAACATTCTCAGTTTCAGAGTAAATAATACTACAGTAGGTTAATGTATTAAGTCCAATTAGGTAAATTTTTTCTTAAAAGCTAGTTGTCATCAATGAAATTAGCAGATAAAAGCAAAATGAAAAGAAATCTAAAGCAACACAATCACCGAGGTATGAATTTTATGATCCTATAGTGCAGTCATATAATGCTACTGTAATAATTTTAGTGTAGAAAGGAATTAAAATATTTGTAGGTGAATATTGTAAAAGTTTTCTAGTAAATAGTATTGAAATCATTGAACATATAATTTGTTTTCTAATTTAGGATGCATTCCCTATTTATGAAAAGTAATTCCTATTTCTGAAACCATGTGTTTTCTTCAGAATTTCGGTCTTCATCATGCAACCTCAAGATCTATTGTGGTTACATATGAATAAAATCTTCATTAGGTTTGGTGTGATGGGTGTTCATTTAGCCCTGGGACCTTATACAGAAGGCATTCTGTGCAGTAAAGATCTTTACTTCTAACATCACACGAATAGAGATGAAAGGTGTTTCTTCATAATCACTGGTCCTGATAGTTCATCTTAACCTCTCATGTCATAAAGCCCTCTCTTCATTCTACAAATTCTTCTAATATCAATCTCACTGTAATCCTTCCTTCACTCGGGTTTCTTAGAAACCATTCTTAGGCCCTCTTTATTTTTCACTAATGCTCGTGTGAAATGAAATCTAGACGCAACATTCCTATAAATTTGAAGATGAACATGATCTCTTCATTTAGTATGATGGACACATCTATGTTTCTACATATGTGGCCTGATTTTACGTGGTGGATTTCTTCTTTGAAACACTTAGTTTTGATACATACCTACACACATACATATATTCTTACATATATACATATATATGTACTATAAGAAATCAGGATTCTAAGTTTCCTGTAATATTTATTGATGCCTCTTAGCAGCTACTTATCAGTGACTACACTTAGACCATCATAAGCAACAGTTTCCCTAGAGTCATTCCTAATAAAGCACTTCTAGCTCAACATCACCTTTTTGAGTGATACTTTCTATTGCTGCAGTTTTCACATACCTGTATCTGGATGCTGGTAGTGGCAGGAATGTTCCAGATTCAAAATGTTTTAAGTTGGAAACACCTCTTTTCCATCTCAAATCTATAGAGCAGAAAAGCCAGAAAGCTCTAAGTAACTGATAAACTCTGACATCTCTCATTTAACATAAAAATGTCTTCTTTTTGTCCATCTTGCCAGTGAATAAAGTTTAGCCACTAAATTAGCCAAATGAATTTCATTCATTTGTGGCCCTTCGGTTTCTACCTCAACAGAGCCATAGCACGCACATGAAAAATCATGTAGCAGAGTTTAGAGATCAGACTGCATGAGGTAAACATAACATCTGGGCAAACTTCAGTAGCCAGAACTTATTTCCATCATTCCATTCTGACAATGGTAGGAAAAGGGAAAGGTGGTTTTGCTCTCTGTCTAGGTGACTTCTCATGTTTACATACTCAGGGCTTTATTTTAGAACATTTTTCCTATCATAAATTAATTGTACAAAGATGCTTCATGTGATTTTTTATGACATGCACACATGCACTTTGAACAGCCCTAATGAGGTTGTATCACTGTGAATCTGACTGAATCCCTTGTAATATACAGTCTTGAGTTCAGGAGAAGGTGTGACTAATCATGGCTTTCATAAGTTACTGTCATCTAACACCCATA
This sequence comes from Megascapheus bottae, assembly GCF_031878675.1. Taxonomy (NCBI): domain Eukaryota; kingdom Metazoa; phylum Chordata; class Mammalia; order Rodentia; family Geomyidae; genus Megascapheus; species Megascapheus bottae. The sequence continues at coordinate 57,417,884 of NC_143513.1, read as the reverse complement.
CCCAGGAAACTCTTTAGAAGGGAAATTTCTCATATCACTTCTCAGATCTATGGAATCAAAAACCAGGAGTGCAGACTACCTAGCCAATTGTGTTCGGGTTAATAGTTACATGCACAAAACTTGGCCCTGATAGTATCATCGTGACACCTTTTGAGAAGGCTGTTTAGATTGTAACCCCAAACCTACCACTTTTAACAAGAATTTCAATGCATATGTCTATTTCCATTTCCTCACATATGAAATGAGGTTACAATCATCTACTCATATGGTGATTAGACATTTAAATTTTGTGGATAATACAGTAATGCCCTGTCTGTAGAAAATGGCTCTACAAATTTTTGGCTTTGATATATCACAAAAAGCAAAGCTTCAGTTGTTTTGATTATTCAATTCATTATATTTCTCATACATCTAATTAGATAATGAATTACGTTCCTAGTACCACATGAAACTAATTTGTATTTGTCTCCGTTGGGATTTGTGAAAATGTTTACCCTCACTTCTGTTTTTTCCTCTCTTGCTCCACTTGTGGGAAGCTAACATGGGAGATTGGATGTCACACTGCAGCAAGACATTCTTCCCTTCCCCTCAGAAAGTTGCAATAGAAAAAGGGCCATACTCTAGTAAGCCATTTTCACATCTGATGTTTGAGGCTGCATGGTTTGCCACAGAAATCCCCACAACATGGGGGTTCATACACTCTTGGAGTATATCATCAACATCCACATCCACATCCAAACCAAACTCAGTGTGGCTGTTGAGACTGCCATACTGTTTGGGATAAGCTCCACAATGTATTTGAGATCTGTCTAACTGAACTATTTCTCAGAACTCACTCACACAGTCCCAACTGTGAGGCAGATACTTCACCTTAGGGAAGCTAGTTTGTGCTGTAGCTTTAGTTCTACCTTCTCTGATGCTAAGGAAATCCTGTAGACCAGAGAGAATTAAAATTCTGAATTAGACTTCCTCTTATAGTGAACATACTTTAAAACAGCCTCACAGTATTGCAGTTTTGCGAACTCCTGAGTCTCAAATGTTCTTAGAATGCAGGTTCCCAGCCTACAGAATTTGCTTCCATTTGTATAGACTTGAAGGACTTAAGCTGTGACTAAGTAAGACAGAGAATCCAAACAAGGAATTCTTCCTGAAGGACTCTGAACTTGAACCAGTATATTTCTGTACCAACCACCGATTTAGAAGAAATACAGGCACTAGAAAATACAAACATCAGACTATCACAAGAATACTATTAGCCAAATTTATAATGTAGGATATCTTATAGCACTAATGATTCTATATGCAAACAAAAATTGTTTATATAGTGGTATATTATCCACCCTTAAAAGAGAAGCTAATATTATATGTCATGCTCATCTGAACATTGGCAATCTTCTAAGGGAGATATACCAGTCACAAGTAGACAAATATTACATGATTCTCCTTACTTGAGAGCTCTAAAAGAGTCAAGAACAGAGAAGCGTATGGAATGGTATTTGATAGGGACTAGAAAGAGAGGAAATGGGAAGTCATTGTTCAAGCAGTATGAAGTTTCAGTTATACAAGGTGAATGAATTTTAGAAATATGCTGTACTATGGTACACTTACAGTTAAGATTGTGGAAGAGTATGCATGTGTAATTTGTTAAGACTTGTTTTTTTTCCCCCAATTCTTTTTGTTTTTGCCAGTCCTGGACAATGAATTCAGGGCCTAGGCACTGTCCTTGGGCTTTCTCAAGGCTAGAGTTCTACCACTTGAGTCACAGCACCATTTCAGACTTTTTTCTATGTGTGTGATACCGAGGAATCGAACCCGGGTCTTTGCTCATTATAGGCAAGCGCTCTACCACTAGGCTAAATTCCCAGCCCCCCAATTCTTAAAGTAAGGTATTTTAAGAATCACAAATGCAATTTGTAACATGCTTGGGTTTTTATTTAAGTCAACCATCTGTAACGAGGTAATTCTGAGGTTTGGGGGGAAATTTTAAAAAGAAGTAAATCTTAGATAATAATTCTTGACATTTAGGTTGATTGTGATAATATCATCATGCTTGTGTTTCTTTAATTCCTGTGAAGTATTTATAGGTGAAATCATATGGTGAAATTTGGCTTAAAATATTCTGTACAAAATACAACTAGGGTAAGGAAGAGGAAATATGACTTTTGAAAATTTCTGAAGCTGAGTAATAGGGTAAGTGGTGTTTATAATTATCTCCAATGCTGAATATGTTTCAAATTTCCCCATTAAAAGATGAAAACATCTTTAAAAGGTTTCCACTCACCAAAACTAACCTGAGAGGATAAATCTAACAAAATGTTTCCTCTGTTATATCACCTCTAAAGCACAATAAATTTAAGTGAGTTGCAAATCATTTAAATCTTAAAGTCATTATTTTATCTTAGTTCAGTGGAAATGAACAAAGTATATCGAATTGGTCTCAGTAAAGAAAGAGTTTAGTTTTTTTCACAAGCTGGACAACTTAAAAATTGAGAAGAGAAAGGCTTAAATTGAAAGAAGCCCTTATTACCACAGGCAGTCTGCTACCACTCTGGGGAGAAAGAAAGAGGGAGAAAAAAAAAAAGCAAGCACACAAAGCCATCTGCTTGGGCCCCAAGCTGTTTATCTGGCTGTTGTACTGCTTGTCAGAAAAGCATTTGGATATTCCCACTTTGTCATGAAGGTCAGGCTATCCACCTGCCGCCAGTGACCCCAGGTTATTTCTCTCCTGAAGCTGACTTTTTAGCTCATATCAGCCTGGAACTTAGGGAAATCAGTTGTACACCTCAGTGTGTCAGCCAGCCAATCCTAGCAAGACGCTCTCCCCCTTCTGTGTCCCTACACCTAGTCTAGTGTTCTTGTCAGCTCAGAGGTGACAGGAAAAAGTGTGGATGTGCATGCTATTCTTCAACAGAAAAGCACCCAAGTTATGTCATGGGTTTACAGATTCAACAGCTTGAAAGTGACCACAGAGGCATTCCACAGGTGTATATTTATCCATAGATATGTCCTGCTTTATGGTGGGATGAACCTTAATGCATACTGCTCCAAGATACTAGGGCAATAAATGTAATCGAATGTTTCATTCTAGCTTAGTAAAATAAATATTTTAAAAATATATAATTCAATTATATGCCATGCTAAGTACTAAATGTACACAGTGCAAAGATCATTTGGATTTTATCCCTCTCTTGACAAGTTTATAGCTAATCTTGGGGTTAGGATGATAGTGGTAAACAGCCATCTAAACTATTAACTATAATGGAATATGAGTAGATGGAAATTAAAGAACATTTAGAAATATTGTGTAGCTAGGCATTGGTGGATCATATCTGTAATCCTAACTACTTAGCAGGCCCCAATCCCAATTGGAGGATAACATGAAGCCAGCCAAGGCATGTTTATGAGACTTTTATCTCCAATTAACCACTTAAACATTAGCAGTGGAGCTGTGGCTCAAAGTGGTAGAACACTAATTTGGGCAAAATAGCATAGAGAGAGCACTCCAGACCTGAGTTCAAGCTCCATAATTGATATTTAAACGCTAAAAAAGGAAGGAAGGTAGGAAGGAAGGAAGGAAGGAAGGAAGGAAGGAAGGAAGGAAGGAAGGAAGATAGGAAAGCAGGCAAGAAAGAAAGAAAGAAAGAAAGAAAGAAAGAAAGAAAGAAATGAAACATTGTGTGCTATTCAGAAAACAAAGGATTAATGTGTAAAAAAAACAATGCCCCCCATTTTAGATGCTTTATGTTATTCCCATAGATACACTTGCATAAAAAATTATCATTGCACTGTACAATGTGGTAGCTACTGACTATTCATGATTGCATCAATTTAAACACATTAGAATTACATGCAATAAAAAGATCAGTTCCTCACTGTCACTAGCCTATTGTGATGCTACTTATGTCTAGTGGCTTCCAAAATTAGACATCAAAACCTACTTCCATCATTACAGGAAATTCATTTGGACCACAGTAATTTTCAGTGCTTTGGTCTACAATAATTCCTTCAGATATTAATATGCACCAAGAAGGTCAACTCTAGGCCTCAGTACCCTTTCAGAGAGTTCATTCTCATTCCGAAGGTCTGGAACAGGGCTTGAGCTGCTGTATTCACAACAAATTCTTGGGTAATACTGACTCATGGACCAGCTTTGGGTAGGAAGATCCTGATGATTACTGTTGTCTTTATAGAGAAAGCTTTTCTTCTAATGTATATTAGATTTCACTGCATAAATCATTAGATTATAATAATGTTTCAAAGTCTGTATATTTTTTACATTTAACCTTGAAGCAGAAGTACAATAAATAAATCTGTGCTTTAACTATGTGCCATATACGTTCTCCTGTTTAAATGTTTTCATTCATAAATTTATAAAAAACAAATCCAAGCAAGATTATTATCATTTTTAAATTAAATTTAACAGAAATTTATTTATGCCCATATGTCTAGCTACACAGAAGGCTGAGAGCTACGGATCATGGTTGGAAGTCAGCCCTGAAAATCAAATACTAAAGTCTTATTAATTGGATAAATGCTATTTTTTAGATATGCCACAAAAAAGTGGTTGAGTACCAGCTATTAGCTGATGAAGTCCAACAAGTGCATGAATGCAATCACCTACACAAAAATCCAACTAATAATAATAATAATGCATATGACTACTGCATAATAATAGTACACCCAATTTTCTTCTTTGATTACTTCATTTTAAAGCTTTATTTTTCTCAGCATTTTTTTAGTATTACAATTGTAAGAAGTATGATAAGAAAATACAATTTCAACTTAGA